>NW_026575082.1:32105000-32157500 GCF_905146905.1 Nyctereutes procyonoides | reverse complement strand
TGCTGGAACGTCCAATAATAAATGTAGTGATGACAGATGCGGTAAGGCTAGTACTGAGTACTGGGATAGGAAGTTCTTTACCTGCAAGAGAAGAAATTGGACAAGTATTTGTTGGTGACTACTCATTGTATTGGAAATAAGGAAGATTCGGGTAATCTACCTCAAGGCAGCTAGTGGCCTGAAGAAAAACAAAAAAGCATGATTCACACTACACAAGAACCACTTTTTGACTCTTAGAAGGGATGTTTTGAGTGGGGTAAACTGAATAACAGAAGAGAGGGATCCCATGGAGTGCCGAGAGTTCGGGAAGACGGTGTGCCCTTCCCTTTGACAAGACCACCGTGGTGGGAAGGTAACCTGACAGGAAGCAGAAGTATTTACTTGGGAGAAAGACAGAAGTTTGGCCTTCGGGCACACTTCAAGTCATGATGCACGAATGGCGTGTCTCTCATGTGTACTGGAACCTCAGAGCAAGGGATGCTACCAGGAGCAAGGATGGAACGCTTCTGACCACGGGGATTCATTCACAGGGGGGGCACGGCGCGGAATGGGGGAGACGGGTTCTGGATTCTGGCTGCCTGGGTTCAAATCCATCTCTCACAACCAGCTGTGCGACGCAGACACGTTAACCCCTCTGAGGATGAGGGTCCTTTTTGCTAAGAGGGAAGTCACTGGGGGGCCTCACTTGTGACCCAGGCATAAGGAGTCAAGGAGGCAACAGAGGTGAAGTAGTTAGTACAAGGACTGCACGTGGGAAGCACTCCGTTAATGGTAGATCGTTTTATTTGCTTTTTATCAATACATGTTAGGTGACTCCCCAAGATGTAAGCAAGAAAAGGACCAGAGTCCACGGAAGAAGAAGTACATCTGAATGGAAAAGAAGAGAAATCATGGATGAAAAATTTCTCGGTGCTTTAGTTGCATGCATAGGGAGAGCTGTCCTACGACCTTCGCTGAGTGTCCCATCGGCTCAGGAGCACAGAAGGTGGGAGATTTAGGTGACTCCACGGGTCGGCTGTGAGTAATCGTGAGTGAGCACTACAGTCACCACAGCTGACGTGGCTCCCTCTTTTCCAAAGGAACAAAATACGGAGCAGCGTATTTTGAGAAGAGAGAGCGAGAGAAAATACAGGTTCTCCAGGACAAGTTTCAAGCCCCGCTAGAAATGCTGGGGGGCTGCCCATTAAACTGCAGTCAACTGTCTAGATAGTCTGGTTACAGGCAATCGATTCCCAGGGAATTCAATCGATAATAAACACCACGCTCGTAAGAGAAGTATATTAATTCTACATTACGAACTGGCGATCTGAAGGGGTGAAATGTGCGGCTATCATGCCATGCAGAGGACAGAATCTGGGGGCACGGGTGGTGGGGACTGACCTCTACCGCGCACTAAATAGTCTAGTGCTCTCCGGAAGTGCCGCCCGTAAGTCTCTAAGAAATTCAGTTTAAGTAGGAACTGACTTAGACATTCATCTCTTTTTAAAATTTGTTTGCTTGGTTTACCTGATTCAAATCAAGATTCCTGGAATGAAATTTCCACAGGAACAAGATTCAGAAAAACATCCAAGTTGACATTGAGCGAATCAAAACTTTTTTAGGGTAGTATTTTTCCCTTAATCTCAAGGTTCGTGATTCACCTGACAGCTAAAATGATAACTGAAGTTAATAAATGGAAGGTTTGTGGTCTGAAAAATGTTACAACTGAGAAACAAAATTGGTAATTTGTTTAAAACTTTGACTTTATCTACTCAAAAGTAGAAACATTCTTATCACCTTTCTGAATAAGGTAAGTTTAGGCGTACCTACCACAATGTCTCAATAGAGAAAGTACTCAATAAATGTCACATTTAAATCTTAGTGGAAGACAAAGGAGTCCTTGACGGTGCCTAACAGGAGTTTCAGATTTTGTGTTCCGCGGTCCTAGCTTATGACAGCTAATTCCACTGAAGTCAACATTTGTGGAGTGTTCCCTTCTTGTACCCAGTCTCCATCCTAGTCCCTGGCCCCAGGAAAAGCAAGGAAGGAAGCAAGCAAGCAATACGCTGTTGGTGAGGAAAATTAAGCATTGTGTCTTTGGTGTCTGCCTAGGAAGTCAATTATTAAACAGGCCAAGGGAAGAGAGCCCAGGATCTCAAGAATAAGTAGTTCAGAGTTTCCTTCTTAATCTAAGCCCTTCTATAGGTTAAGTCGTGGATGGGTGGAACAAGCACACTTTATCAAGGACACATTTATAAAATCAGCACATAGTCAACTCACGATTCAGCCTCATTTCCCCACCCTAGACTCAATCAACTCAAAGACTGGTCTCACCTACAATGTTCACCTCAGTACATTCCCAAAGTATTACTAGTACTTGATACAAACAAACAAAAGGCTGCTGGGGCCCAGTTAGGGAAGGAAAAGGGACTAAATTTTTACATACATCCCGGTGCTAGAGGATTCATGAAGAACTTCACACGGTGATGGAACCTAACACACGGACAGTAGTGATGTCATGAGATGTTTGGTCAAGAGACCAAAAAGTTAACACACTGGAAACCTGACAAGCTAGGAAGCCAACAGGAGGATAATTAACCACACGTTTAAAGAAACCATTGGATGGTTAGCGTCTCGTTGCTATACATTACTTCTAGGCAGCAGATCTTCTCACATCTTCGAGAACCCCAACACTTTATTTTTCCTCTTTAAGATACGGCACAGTTTGCAACTTGATTAGGCACCCCCGGGATTGTCAACTTTTGGGTCTCTCGACTGTCTCCGTGCCTATGAACTTTATGGACTGTCTCATTTATAAGAAATAAAGATACTGACTGGATGTCAACATGTACGACAGCCCTCGCTAAAATAGAGGTTTTACACTCACCATGTAGCAAACGATAGAGTTTGCATATGGTCATCTAATAAAACCAATCAGAGGGGGAGAGAGGCCTCCAGTGATGTGCCTATTGTAGCTGAATAATGAAATACAAAATATAGTTGAGGTTGATTAAAATATTGAATTTAGATATGAAAATATCTTCATCAGTATCTAAATAGGATGTGGCCATCAAGAAAACATCTATCGATATCTCTGATAAAAGGCAAAATTAGGAAAATGTTGGCATTTCAGACACGGAATTACATCACACAAGTATCGAGACTACTGGGATTTGCCTTCCAAACAAGGTTGTCTTTAAAGTTACCGCCAGTTGAACTTTTACAATAATAACAGTATCAGACAGTTGGAGAAAGAGAGATTACTGAGGCGGCTGCCATAAGGGTACTGTTACTTATTTAGCGACCTTGTTCTCTTCACAGATACCCTCAACACCTACGGTTTACCCAGCCTCCCCCCCACCCCCTGACCATCAGGCTGCCTCCCTCACAGGCCCAGTGAGGGAGGAGGGAAGAGGAGGAAGGGGAGTGCCCCTCCTCACGTTACCCTTTCTGCTTTTATCTTTTGCTTTTTTATCTTTTCACCACTTTTCCCCCACAAAGCACTGTTGGGCTAATTTTTTCGTTCTATATGAAAATGTTTGACACTAGACTTTCTCGGTTAAAATGAGCGTTTTTATGTAATTTCCCCCTGCCAATATTTTGATTGAGATCCTATACTGTCTCTTTTCCCATCGAGGGCCAGTACAGCGTGCCAAATTTCTAGAGAAGGAAAGTTGGGGAATGGGGGGTGGAGGGGAAAGTGGCGGGAGGTGGGGGGGGCGCGGTTGGCTGACTTGCTGGTTAAAGGTGGAAGGAGGAAGAGGGAGGGAGAGAAAGGCGTGGCTCCACTTGGGAGATCAGATCCTAGGTTGTGGGAACCCATGTTGCTCCACATCATGGTCCTTCGCCTTTCTTTTGAAAAATCAACCCACTATCGCTCTACTCATAGGGAAGAACTAGGCTGCTATCCCGTCAACTCTGTATAATTGTTCCTAATTAGTAATGCAGGAATTGGAAATAAGCTAATTAAATTTAGAAAGTTTTATTTTCGTCTTCCAAATAGAAGTAGTTTCGGTAGCTCACTTGGCATCTTACTTGACTTCTACCTTTTCCTTTCGCAGTGCTAACACTTTTGCTTTATTCAAAACGTGGCCAATTTATAAGATGAAACAGGACCACCTCCAAGTCGCAGCTGACTTGAAGTTCGGGTGATAAATCTAATACATCTAATACTGACTGAATCTTTCATTAAACTTGTACGTATATAGAGTCATTACAACTTGAGAACCTGAACGTGTTTGCAATAACTGGCTGGTGTCACGGCATCTCATGGCCCTGGCCACTTAGATATACCTTTGACGGGATCTGGGGATTTGGCTTACAGCTGAACTGGAAAGATATGAAGACAAGCACACTCATAAACACATGAACGATCCAATAAACAGGCAACAAAAAAGTCCTCCTGAGCTAGGCAAAAGCATGATTTCTTCCTTGTTGAAGGCATCAGCATATGCTACATCTTATGTCGCACCAGTGTGCTCATTAAATATTATGAAATGTACAGCAGGCCGGGAAGCTCTAACTAGCTAGTCAAAGTCACTCATACCTGTGTGTTCGTATTTATGTCGCAGAAGGGAACTGCTTTTCTGGAATGTCTTGTCACATAAGTCACATGCATACATGCCACTCTCTGTCTTCTTGATCTTCTTTCGAGACAGACAGGAGTCGGAGTCCGTCATGTCATCTAGGCCTGACATGTAGTCTTGTGCTCCATCAAGCAATTCTCCCTGTGATATAATCACACAGTTCAACACAGTCTCTCCTCTTCGTCTTTATACCAAACAACTTCACGTAGGCTGACATTTGGAGAACCTCAAAAGGGTTTGTGATTAATCAATCTCATTTTTTTTTCCTTAAAAAGAAAACCCCATTACTTTGCACGAACAATGGAGGAGGTCTCACCTTTCGGCAAGAATAGAAACCTTCTCCGCCCTAGATGGTCGAGCCCATTGTTTTTTAAGGGTAGAAAATGGTCAGCTCTGAAGGTGAGAAGGACATAACATTTTCTAAAATCCTTAGTTTTCCTTTTATAACAGGAAATACCCACGAGGGAGAACCAAACATCAGAATTTGTGCTTTTTTTTTTTTTTTTTTCCAGTGTGGTTAACTTTAGAAATGATCTGTAGCTGTAGAAACCCCATTTTAATTGAATTTTATATTTAGGTACAAAATGTTATTATTATGCAATCTATTTAAATGTATGTCTACCAACTAAAGGCCTCAAGCTATATTTTTATATTTAATTTTCTAATTTGAAATAGGGAATATTAATAACACTTTTTATCAATGTTCTATCTATGTTAAAACAGCCTTCAGCATTGAGCAATAATGAATGTGGATCGGTAAATTATTAAATTTCTTGATATTTATTTTGTCTTGATCCAAAGGAGTGCAAACTTGCATGATAACATACATTTCCATTTGCGAGCTCACAGTTCAGTTTTCTTAGACTACGTCTGCACTAATTAATATTAGAGGAGATTAAATAGGCTTAAATACATTTACAAAGAAGGCAGATGTACTGTAAATTGGAATACTGGAACAGCTGTTGCAGAGGTGCACGGCTACTTCTGCTCCTATTTTGCTAACAGGGATTATACTCCCAGGTTGTTAAAACATACCTGCTTTTGTATTTGTGAACCATAGATTATTTATTTACTGGTCTGAAAAGCACATACAAAGTCAAGTGGAACATGCGAAATATGTTTAAAACTGCTCTCCGACACACCCGATTTTCTATAAAACCCAGGACACATCCCATTTACACGTGTACTATCGTAAACTGTGGACACCTGTACAAGTATGTGGCTGTTCTAGGCGCTGACCTTTAGCACGTATGTAAGTCCTGTCAAATACGGTTATCCGCCGTATAAGTCTAAAAGCATACAGATCAATCTAAAAAAACCTCAAAGATAAGTGTTAAGTTCTTTGACTTTTGTAAGGCAGATGTGCCTTCACAGCTCAGTGTTCCACTGATTCTCCATTTGTTTGTCTAGCCCAGTCAGTTTTGAGGTTCAAGTGAAAACGAACTCTGCTATGTCTGCTGAAAACACATCGGTTGATGCTTTTCACTACGGTTCCCCCCCCCAACACATGCACATACACAATGTAATATATGATTCTCATGTCCTCTGTTCAGAGCAAAAGGATAGGTCTCATTACCTGAAATCCTTGTTTCCGCTGGTACTTTCTCCTTTGCTGCATATCAGCAAAAGTAGCTGCTCCAGTTGGGTAGGTATAGGCCATATGTGGTAGGAAGCTCATCTGATCCAGTCCTGGGTATGGTCGTAGCCCAGGGATACTGGTCTGGACTGGTGGCATGAAAGTGGCAGGGGGAAATGCGCTTTGTGGAGGAAGAGCTGTGTATAAAGTTTTGGCACTAAATGGGTTCATGCCGAACACTGGGTTAGTGCTTTTGTTGTCCAGATTATTTGAGTTTGAAAACTCCTTCTTGATAAAAGTCAAGTTTAGAGGCTCATCTGAGTTTTCAGATGATGAAGAAACACTGTTATGGTCTAAATTTATGCTGCTAGCTTTCGTTTTGTTCTTTGTGGCTATAATACTTTTGGGTTCTTTCATTTGTTTTGGTAATGACAAGTCCAAAGGCTCAGCCTGGAGCTCCTCAGAAGAGAAGCTGTTTGGAGTGTAAGAACTACTGTGGGAGTTTTTAGAAGATGTGGAGGAAAGATTTAAGGGAGAGGGAGTATTACTCCTCGAGTGGTCCAATTTCTCGACTGGTTTGATATTGGTAAAATGAGAAGGTTTGGTTAGCCTGAGCGGAGGATCACAATTCGTCACACTGTTGTGGAGTTCTGCTATGGATGGTGAAGTTATGGAGTCCATAGGCTTTACGGGCGACCTGGGTAATAAAGAGTCTTTCGAGGGGGGGTTACTGTTGGGAGCTAGCGGCTTGGAGTTCCTTTCCAGTGATGGGGACCTGGAATTTGAATACTGGTAGACTTTTCGTTGCTCAAACCATTCCTTCACAAATTCCTGAGGAAGGCCCACAGCAATGGAAATTTTCAGCAGTTCATCAGAGTTGGGCTCCATGTTCATAGCATAGTACGCTTTCAGTACAGACATGTGGTCCTTGTATGGGTTGATGGGGCTTGTCATTCCTTTCTCAGAAAGTACAGATGACAAGAGGAGGGCTTTATTATCAACAAAAACTCCGGCTTTGTTGGGGACTATGTTGTCATGAGGTTGCAGTACTGCCTTGATCTCTTCATTCATCTTACAAAGGTAACGTTCATGCTGATGCAAGGGAATGGGACCAGGAAAGCTTTCTTTACAGAACTGGCAAGAAAATGGAGTGGATATGTTGTGGTTCTCAATCATTTTATCATCAGTGACCAAATCTATTAAAGTACGTAGCTTCTCTTTCTTTATGTTACTGATCTGTCTCCTTGAGTCAGTAGTCAAGCTCTGGAGGCAAGCTTTGGCTTCATTGACTTTTTCTAATGTATAGTCAATAATACTTTTAGTGGCACCATTATGACTCACTACTGGAAGACCTACAGGCGGAATATTAGGAGAAGTAACTCCTTGTTCCTCAGGTTGAGAGCATGGATCCTTCATGTGATACCCTTTCAACTTGGAAATTTCTTCAGCCTTGCAGTCCATTTTTTGCCTGGAAACCGTATTGTCCACAATCTGTAGAACCTTTTGTACCTCGCTTAAGTTACTATTCATTGTGGGAAATCCGAGTAAAGGGGCTTCCATCCCTACACCTAAGTGCTGCATTGGACTCTGAGCAGACGGATGAACTCCCAAAGGGCTGGTGGCTCCAAGTGCACCATTCATAAAGGGACTAGTGCCACTAAACCCGTGCGTGGCCATAAGAACTTTATAGTCATTGAAGTCTAGTGGTTCTGTTTTAATTTTAAGTAAGCCTGTCTGTTCAGACATACTAAGTGGTTTTCCATTCTCCAATTTGTTTCTTAACTGGGTAATGGCTGAATTAGTAGGAGAAGAAGAAACAGAATTAGGGGAAGAACCCGTCTTGATATTGTTTCTCATTCGGCCATTTACAGAGATTAAACCAATACATTTCTTGCTGCTGATGTGTGAACTGTAGGAACCAGAATGGGAGAAACGTTTCTTGCAGTTTGGGCATTCGTACGGTTTTTCACCTAAAATGACAATCAAAATTAACATTACATTTCTTCGATCGGGTAATGATGGCAATTGTCTACCAATGCAAGAATCTGTGAAACCAGATAGAAGGAACGCAATGGGGGGGAACCTCTACATTCTGGGTGCCTAGCTTAGAATTATGTGGCCATAACTGTTGCTGGGCTTTATCTACCCTGAGAGAACATAATTCAAGATGTTAGCAGTGGAAGGTGAGGGCTATCTATGCCTTTTTCAGCCAAGATCCCAAATCTTGTCTTGCCATCGGCAGCCGCCTATTTAAACAGAGTGTCAGATTAATGTGTGGTCAATAGCACAATAAAGATGTCACAGTATTTAAAGGGAAGTGTAGCCATGGCTTTAATCAACTCTGTAGAGATTCCATTGATTCCACCAATCCAACTAGTCCTTTGAAAAGCATCCAATTTGGTAATAAAATGCTTGGCAGAGCTATCAAAATAGTTATAAAGAAGAAATCTCAGTGGTAGGATGTTGTTCTGTAATATACAGCTCCCAGGAATCAAGGAACATTTATCATACAAAAGCTCTCATCCAAAATTCTTCAACGTTTTCTTTCATGGTTAGGTATCAAAAATGAATACCCTTCAGAATTTGCCAGCTGAGTTTCTTCAGGTCAAAAATATTTAATCTGTAGAGGAGTGTTTGAAAGGACAAAAAGGAGCCTCTAGGTTTTGTAATAAATCAAAGCATTTGCAATTTTTAGGAAGTATAAACACTCCTTTTCTTTCTTTCTTTCTTTTTTTTTTTTTTTTTTTTTTTTTATGAGATCATGCCATTGGTGGAACCACAAGTCTCATGGAGGCAGAGCAGGCTCACATAGTTTGTGAAATTAAAAGGGTAGTTCCAAAAAAGCTGCCACCAGGATTGGGTAAATTTTAAACAATCTTTTAAAACTCCCCTAATGAAACAAAATGCAAATGTGAGCACCAGCACCTCTGCTACTCACCACTGTGAATTCGCAGGTGTTCTTTCAGATGGTGTTTATATTTGAAAGCCTTGCCGCACTCCGTGCATTTGAACTTGCGATTACCTGCTCCTTGGGTCAGCATTTGGTGCTGTAAAAGGAGAGGGACTGACATCAGTGTTGTGTGGGAGGAACAAAGGAAATTTGTTACAAATATTTTTAAAAGGCCTCCATTTTTCAGACAGGCCAAAAGGTTTGAGTGCATGTTTATTTATTTGCCCGGTCTTTCAGAGTTGCAATAAAAGTGATAATGTTGGCAATAAAATTGGAACAAATTAAAAAAAAAAAGTGCTTTCACATGCGCGTCCAACACTAGCTTTAGAATTATCTCTGTAGTCTCTTTTCCAAAATGTTTCTTTGAGCCTTTGGAGATGAGAAAGTATAATTGTAAAGACGTTTGTGGTTCTCTGGGTTTATGGCACATTCTAAAATCTGAAGATCCCTTGTTGGAATGCAACTGTTTTTGTCAAGGAAAAAAATAAATATTATTCTGAAAATTCTAAATGGCCTCCAAAAAACACTCCCCTTGCGGATAACTAATTTTATTAAATTTTCTGTATCACGGTAGAAGTATAGCTCATACTAAAGCAGTATCAGTTTTAAAGAAGAAGAAAAAAAGCATGCATACGCAAACAAAAAAAAAATTCTTGACTATAAATATTTCATTACACGATAAGCATGTTTAAATATCCCATTCACTGGGCTAGCAGCAAATGTAAACCCGGTTTTTCCTGATGTGTTGCATATCAGATTTGATTCATTATCAAAATGTAAGAGACAACATCTCGGGTTATAGCTGCTTGAGCAGTTTTATCACAGGCCAGTAGGAAAGACTTCAACGACTTTTCATTTTCCTTTTTAGTAGTGTGCTAGGGAGTAGGGACAAAAAAGAAAAAAAAAGTTTGCTGAAAAGACAAGTTAAAAGCAGCAAAGATATAATCAAACACAGCTGACCTTTTTGAACAAGGGAAAAAAAGCACTGTGACTTAGAATTCTAAAAAAAAAAAAAAAAAAAAATACAGTCATCCACTCTGGATGCTCAAGGTAGGAGGTCAGCCTTTTTCAAGCAGCAATGACACAAAAGCCTTTTGCAAAAAGACAGCACAGAAACGGTATGACAACTGCTAGGGTGTGCTGAATCTTCCCACATTCCTAGTGAGACAGATGGTGTTACATGGGACACAGGGAGGTTTGTTCAAACAGCAGCAACCTTCAAAGATCAAGCGGAGCCCAGCCCGCCGAGCGCCATTGAGGGACCAGCGCTCATATGTTGCTGAGTTGCATAAACAAACAGCAACAGCTGCTTTGTCTCCCCCCACAGCCCTCAGAGGACTACTATAAACTTTAGTTGTGCCACTGTTAATATGATACAATCATTTTAATTTACTAATTGTAAATGCCATGAGCAAATGAGGGGACTTTTCAACACCAAAGCTACCATTCATAATGCGCCAACACAATCACACTTCTGCATGTGAAATTTAAAGCGGTTATGCTTAGATAAATATCTAGGCACTTTTTTTTTTTTCTTCCTAGAGTTCTTGTGCATATAAGCAAGGGGAGATAAACTGTTACATAAGCGTAACTATGGGAGCATGGTTTTTGTAACTGAACTTTGAAAAGCATTCAGGTGACAGGCCCAGTCGGATCTAATGGGACGGTTTCCACGAGCTGTTCTTTTGCAATTGTAAAATTCCATGATACAGTATCATCGCCATCTCTTGATTACGTCCGGTCATCCTCATTTTCCTCATTCAAAGAAAACCATGCCCACAAGGAAAGGAAACGTAAGAGTGTTGTAGAATATCTCGTTGAATGATTTTCAAAACAGAGATGGTGGCAAGGCTTATCGGGCAGGCTTTCGGATCTGCAAGCAGGCCAGCCGCTGGGACTTGAGGCCACCATCCCTGTTACCATTCAGACACAATAATATCAATCTGCAGGCGATTCTCCCAGGAGGACAGAAAGAGCAGTTTTGCTCAGACACGTAAGGGACGCTGTGAATCAATCCTGTGCAAACGTTTGAAGGATTTAAGAAGCTATGCTTACCTGTTCGAGACAGAGGTTTTATTTCTAACACAAAATAAACCAAAAGGGGCACAACAATCTTAACATTGGGCCACAGGCATGCAAATCAAAAGGGACCGTTTTAAATGTGCATCCAATAGTTTAGTATCAGTCTGGTTCATTTTATATATACACATACGTATAATATGCCTTTTTGAAATTTTCTTTAAAGACACTTCATTAGATTCCGTAAACTAGTAGCAGCTTGTAAAAATACTCTAAGCAACCGAAGGTGTTATGTGGCGAATGAAAGGAATGCACACTTCCTTCACTCTGACTTAGATCCTATAGGGGAAAAAAAAAATTTTTTTTCCGAGTAAAAACTAGGTGAAAAATGGAATTAAAATTGCTGAGATGTTTAATAATGTATAATTAAAATGCCACGATTTCATTCACTTTTGGTGGGACATAAAAATGAAACTGAAGTCAAGTTAAAGTGCAAATAAAATTTCTAAATTAGAAATTAACACACTCATTCGATCGTGAACATAAGACTATTAAATCATATTAGAAGAGACCATCAAAAAATCATTTAGACCTCAATTAAAGCTATTACCATTAAAAGATCTGCATCTTCAAAATGCCATGAAAAATTAATAATGATTGCCAATCAAAGCAATATCGTTTCTCTAAGGGGTTATTATAGAAAGAAATCACTTAAAGCCAGCCCCCCACCTGATCTGTCCCTGGCTTGTGCGTCACCATATGCCGCTCGAGCTGGGTGCGGTAGGCAAACGTGTAGCTACAAAGAGGGCAGGAAAAGTTCTCCTCGTTCTTCTCGTGGCGGTACTTGATGTGCTCCTTCAGGGATGTCAAGCGCTTGTAGCCCCGGTCGCAGTAGGGGCAGGTCAGCAGTTGGGCAAAAGCATCTGGAGTTCCAGGTGGCAGGTCTGTAGCCGGGAGACGAGAGGGAGAGGAGCAGGCCAAAAGGTCAGTGAAGCAGTGGCAGCTAATGGGCCGCCTGCCCGGGATGGCATGACAGGCATCGCCGCAATCTGCCCGCCGGGAGCGCCACCACCACCGCCGTGCAGGCCTCGGGCCTGGCCCGCCTGCCTGCGCTGCGCCCGGGAGTTAATTAATTACTGGAGCTTTTGGGGGGAAATTCAAACAGCTGATGAGTGAGGACATTCTCTCCAGGTGGCTGGCGGTTGGTGGTGCGACCCTGGGTCGTGTGGGACTCAGGAGAGGGCCCTTCAGGTGGCAGCTAGAGAAGGAGGGTCCCCCCCACGTCCCAACTTTTTTTGTTCCTCAAAAGTGAAATATTTCAGAAACATTGGACTCCGTTTCGATATTTTTATCTCGGAGAAATAGGCTCTAATTGTTCTTGTTCTTTATTGGATGTACAAATGACACAAATTTGCTGACAAAAAAAAAAAATTTCACAATACCCTAAAATTACAGTTCTAATCTTTGCTCATGAAATTCCATGCCTCTGCAGCTGTTCTTCGAATTTTAAGGTAAACACCCAGGCATGTAGTGCATTTGTAATTGTAACAGCTGCAGAGGTCAGTGGAGTGGCTAAAAATGAATTACAGCCTCACCATTTTCTTCTTGCCCATTGGCCTCTGGCGTGCCAAGGCGAGACAGCTCCTCGGGGGCTTCTGGGTAAATGATAGCTGTGTCACTGCGCTGAAGGTACTCCTCGATGCTGACTGCATGGCCATCGCGTTCCTCCAGTTTTCTTTTGGCAAAGTATTCCTCAAAGTCTGATGTGCAATTTGCATTCTTAACTGGAATCAGAAAAGGACACCATCAACGCCTCTGTGGGGCCTTCCTCCCAGGTGCCCGAGCCCACTGACATCACTGTGAGCGCCGACTGTTGACTTGCAGAAAGACCCCCCAATACCTAGTTTAGTCCTAAGAAGTGTTGCAGATGACCAATCAGTGACGGGATGCTTATTCTCGTAAATATATGCAAAGAAAAGAGGACACTTGGCTTCAAGCTAAATAGGCACATCTTATTTTCCTCTCCCTGGAATACTAGTCCGCAGAATTCACAAAGAATGAAAGACATTTTGAAATGTTTTCTAGGGAAAACTTAAAAAACAAAACAAAACAAAACAAAAAACAGAGCTACATTCTAAGATCCAGAAACTTGAGAGATAATATGAGCTCAAAGCTGCTTTAGCAGTCTGTATAAAACTTCCTTTTCTTTCAAGAAAGGTATATTTAATTTTTTATTGTCCACTAAACTTAACGTGCCTAACCACAGATACATCCTGTTGCTAAATATAAGCTTTTAACCTTCCACTCTCTGCACATCACAGATGGCCAGGACTACACAATCTGACACAGATGCAAAAGGATAGATATTCCTAGAGAGATAATAGTGGGACTCTGTTAAGAAATCATGGGATGTGCCACTTTATCTTTCCCTATAATTTCAATATTTAGCTCAGCATTTTAAAGCTGCCTGAAGATGGAATGAAGCTCACAAAAAGAAATACAACAGAATTAACAGAAATACTTCACAAAAGCAAAAGAAACTGGCTGTGCCGCTGTGTGATTCTGATATGATTTTTAACTTTTGTAATTATGAATCTATTCCATGAAATGAATAATAGTCACAAATCCATTTCAGCCACAATGTCACAAGATTCTGTATATTTGATACCTCTAGGTATGTCTCTGAAGTAAGTTGTGGCTTAAATATCCTAAATAAACATTTTTATGCATAAGACCGTGTAAGTAGATGAATAAAGATCCTTTGCTAGTACGGTTAATGGCAGAGCCCCACTTTCATAGTTTCTGAGACCAGTTAGCCTTGATTCCCCTATATTCTTCACCTCACTTTCTCTGCCATAAAAGATAATAGAGCATTTGCCATACTAATCATTTCTGATAATTTGTGGCAGGGTGATGTTGGGACCAGCTAGTCCATTTTTATTTTTATTTTCATTTTTATTGTTGCTTTCACTGTCATGAACTTGTGGATTATAGGTAAAAAGAACAGAAAGTGGAACCTTCCATTGATTCGACAAGTACTGAATGACTGGTATATGGTAGGTATCATGTCTTGTTTCGAAAAGCAAAAAACATCCAGTTTCATCCTTCAGGAAGACATGAGAACAATCAGTACAACTGATTTTTTTTTTCTCGAGAAAAAAAAAAACTTACAAACTCACATAAATATTATGAAAGGAAGTTGTGTGGTGATACGAAAGAAGTAGTGGGGGGGGGGGCTGATGGAGCCCAGAAGATCAAGAAAACTTAAATTGAGAAAGCTTGGAGTTCACTAGCTCTAGAAGCTGGGGAAGAGCCAGCACGTGCAAGGATGCGAGGACTGGAAGGAGCACGGTGCATTTCACCAGCAAAACAGAGTGCTGATGTGCAGACAGTGGAAGGGAAGCAATACGATGGGAGGGCGGAGAGGCAGGCAGGAACCAGAACAAGAGGCAGGTGGTCGTCCTGCTACAGGTTTGGGTTTTCTTCTAAGAGAAACAGAAAGCCATGGAAGGGTATTAAGCAAGAAGATGACTGGGTGAAATTGGGAATTATCTGCATTTTTAAATGACAACTCTGGCTATTGTAAAATAGGGATTGTAAGGAAAAGAAAAGCTGATTCTGGGAAACCAGTTAGGAGTTTCTTGCCATAAACCAGGCCAAGATAAAGGTTAAGGAATTGGTGATGGAGACTGAGAAGTGGCTAGATTTGAGAGATACATTGACAAGTAAAAACACTAGGCTTGGGGGAAGGATTGGGTGTGCCAGGGAGGGGGAGGCTAAGATCTTATCTTAGGTTTGGGCTTTCCAAATCTGATGGATGATAGGTGATAGTCACCAAAGCAAGGGGCACCAGAACTCTAAAAACACCTGAAACTATGAACTAATACATCGCATCAAATAAAAGGAGACTGGGGAGCATCACGCTTTGCCGACAAACTAAGCGCTAGCAATCCTGAATAGTGTGATCTCAAAACAGTCTCTTTTGCCACTCCAACTTCTAAAAGTCGAACAAGAGCAACTGTCTGATTCTAACACCTGTATTTCCTTCAAATACAGGTTTGGAATGTGTAAGAGTAGATGATGATTTTATATCTTGAAATTTATTTAAATCTTTTCTCATAATCTTAAGTCTTAAATCTTTTATTTACTAAGATTTTATTGTATTATTTTGTGTTTTTTTGAAAGATTTTTATGTATTTATTCATGAGAGACAGAGGGAGGCAGAGGGAGAAGAAGCAGGATCCATGCAGCAGCCCGATGCGGGACTCGATCCCAGAACTCCGGGATCACGTCCTGAGCTGAAGGCAGATGCTCAACCGCTGAGCCACCCAGGCCTCCCAAAGATTTTAATTTTAAGGAACCTCTGCACCCAACATGGGACTCAAACTCATAACCCCAGGATCAAGAGTTGCATGTTCCACCAACTGAGGCAGCCAGTCACCCCCAAGTCGTAAATCTTCTAGAAGAACATGAACCTTGATTAAGATCAATTTTCTGTTGGTATGCTCATGATGCCATAGATACTTTCCGAATCACTGTTGGTAATAGTGAATGTGATGGTGTCATTTAACTTGCACCATTAAATCACTAGAGAGTACAAAGAACTGCCAACCTGCACAAACTATTTGTTCCTTGTTTTGGATCATCAAAATGACTTAGCATTGATCAAAAATCACCTTTTGTTTTTAATGCCAGAAAAGATAGAAGGGACAAAATGGTGGATCAAACATGAACCCCTTTGGAACAACTTGACTGATTCGACCAGGGGCTTTTTTTTCACCACTGTGGCAGCAGGAAGTAATTTAACTACTCCTTTCTGAATCCAGGCCTAGTAGAATGCTGTCAGATGTTTAAGGCATGACTTAATTTAAGCTTTTTAAGAACACTGACCCACTCGACGATCCTTAGTGTAACCTAGTAAACATGGATGGATGGACATTTTAACATCCTACTTCTATATTGATATCTCAGCAACTATTTGAATTATCTGGCTATCTTTTCATGAATTTTCATTTGCATATGAATGTTTCCATCAGAAATGTAACCAAATGCAAATTCAATGGGATTTGCATTAATAGCCTTTTGGCTTCAACAGGAGGAAAATTCAGATTTTTCTGGATAGGCGAACTAAACTGCATCGAGAAACACTACTGGTATTTGGAGAGGCAATTCACTTGCTAGATCGAATTTGCCTATGCTAGATTTCTATGTCAAGTGTGACCGAGACAAAAGTCCTCAAATCATATGCTCACTTTAAGGATCATCTTTGATCATCTTCGTACCCTGAGCTTTGAGTATATTGCTTAGAAATTAGTAGGCTCTCAGGAATCATTTATAGAATGAATGTGGAATAAATTATGTGCTTTACACGAATCTTGGTACAGAAGTAAAAGGAAGCATAAGATAAGATACCCTCAGTTGAGCTAGGAATTCAGATCTGCAATTCAGGCAATTCTAGAACAATTATGTGATTAACTACGTAATGATGACCATAAATACTTGCAAGAGTTCAATAGGGTTCAGGTGAGTATTCAAAAAGGATTTAATGAAGAAGATAACACTCAATCATTTAAATCTATTTGCTTCATCAGGATTTTCTTCTTGTGGAATAGGTATGCTATTTAGCTATAGATCTCAAATATGTACAGTCACTTATGTGGGCTCTAGTCTAGACTTCCATGAACTAGTCTAGGTATAACCGACCCAGATATAATGTGTTTTTTTTTTTTCCCTTGGTGTTGCTGTAGGTCCTTGTAACACACGGTTTTCCTGCCCAGTAGCACAACAGTCTCCTTTGCCTGGGAATGGCTCCCGTATTCTCTATTGTCAAACTTTATTGTACCCAAGGGAGTTGCCTGGTTATTGCTGTGGATTAACAATATCCACGGTGGATTAATCTGCACCTAAAGTGAACTTCTCCTAGTCTTTCAATCTCCAGAAACTGGGGTAGCCAATGGATCCAGCTGAGTCAGCAAATCCTTTCCTTGTGATTTTAGGACTTTGTACCAAAGGGAGCACCAAGAACGGTTATTTCCCTCAAGCAACCCGTAGCTATTAGATGTAGAACAAAGGAACTGATATATCCCATGTAGTGTGAGAAGATTAATGAAGAGAGAGACTGAAGCAGGTACACAGAGAGAAGAGAAAAGCAAAGACAAGATGGCAAGTCCTGACAGTATATTTCTAGCTCTATTTGCTCCTGAGGCCAAGCCGTACCTGTGTCCTTCCAGTGGCTCTGTTGTCAAACCTCCTTAGATTCTGTGAGCTTAAAAACTCCCTTTCTACTCCAGGCTATGTGTATTTCAGTCTCTGAGATCCAAAATCACCCTAATTATTAATATTTGAACAAAAGGTTATTCTGAAACTTGTTGAGGAGGATGAAGTTTTGGTTCTGGACAGAAATTTACCTTTTTGGTTTTCACAAAGATTTTGCAACACTGCATCGTGGACCCAGAAATGAAGTAGAAAATTCACTAGAAAGTTACAGAATTCCCCACTGCATTTTTCTGGTGTAAAATCAACCTCATTTTCCTTTTTTTTTTTTTTAATCTGTAATTCTCTTCACTCCTTGGTCTCCTTGTTAGAACTGCCAAAACACACTGACAAAGGATATTTGTGTGATACTCATGATCAAACCATAACAAAAGTTCACAAGAAACCTCAAAGTAATGTGTTCCTATATCTTCTCCAGAGATTTTGCAATTAGTCCTAAAATTTACCCTGGTGCCTTAGAAATGTCTCAACCTTCTCTAAGGTCAGGTAAACTTTTCTGTATCCAAAACTGAAAATTTCATTAATTAAAAATGTTTTTTCATCACCATGTGTACTTTAATATCGTTAGGATAAATTTCTAGGTTGCTTCAAGTTAGAAAAGCCTCACGTTTCCTGTCAATATGTTGTTCCCTCTTACTAATGTTGCTTATTAATGATACTTTCATAAATACTTTTATGTCTATCTTAGATATTGATATTTTTAAATAATGATAAATATCAATATGGATTGACTTTTAAAGTTATTGCTCAAAAAACAAGCAATGTTAATAGAGCTCTAAATAAGAGAGATATATTGATCTTCAAATCAGCCACCTCCCATGGAGGTTTTAGGACACTTTCTCAAAGATCCTTAAAAGTGAGTTTTGCTTAGCGTTTACAAATAGTTAAGACATAATGAGACCTTGAAACTTATTTCTTCTCTTTTTCTGTTTGTTTGTTTGTTTCTATTTACTTCCATCCCCTTGCCATTTATTTTATTTATTTATAAGGAGCATGTGTTCATGTAGGAAAGCAGGTATTCTATTCTAACTGATCTTGTACCCAGCGTGTTTTCAATTTTCATTAAAGAATTGAAGAAATATGTTTGAATATTATGCAAAGTCATTTTAATGAACATAAAATGAATAAATAACTCTTTCAGAAAAGAAAATCTCTTGGAGGGTCTAGAAAAGCTGAAGTAAATACATGTAAAAAACCGAGTTCAATCATTTATCCACCCCCATGGCTTAATAACTATTTATTGAGGACCTACTATTGCCAGAGAGTGTGCTTTGGGATGAAGACACAATGGTGTTGATTGATAATTATTTTTCTGCTTCTGTGATTCTCATATTGAGAGACATGTATATGAAATGGTTGCGGTTCTGCAATTTACAGACATATAAATATATAAATGTATAACAAGGAATATATAGATACAGATACATAGATACTTCTCAGTATAATGTAGAAATTATGCATTTATCATATAATCTGATTTTTGATCACTTCATTTGTCAAGGCAAAGGGACCTGAAGAAGTAATCACAAATCGAGGTAACTATATTCATCATCTGTCAGAAAAATAGTCTTTTTATGGACATTGTAGATGATAAGAAAACATAGAAAATTAATTTCAATGTAGTTTCTGTATTGAATTTTTAAAAAGCCCACATAGGGGACGGGAAGGAAAACTGAATGGGGAGTTATCGGAGAGGGAGACAAACTGTGAGAGACTCTGAACTATAGGGAACAAACTGAGGGTCGCTGGAGGGGAGGTGGGGGGAGGGATCGCGTAATTGGGTGCTGGGCACATGATGTGATGAGCACTGGGTGTTATATGCAACTGATGAATTATTGAACTCTACATCTGAAACTAATGATGTACTATAGTTTGGCTGATTGAATTCAAATAAAAAAAATAAAGAAGCCTATACTCAGCATTTGTTGAGGTATATAAATTCTCATGGCTACTTTGTTTAAAGTTGACTAATTAATGAATATAAGCATTTTATCATTAAAAATGCATGTGTGCCTTTCCGTAGAAGGCTTCCAAAACACATATTGGCACCAGATATCTAAAAACAACACTAAGGGAAGAGGACAATCTTTTTCTCATTACACGGCTACGCGGCCAGCCCAGCAGAGCCTCCGACTGCTACAGAGGTGTGTGCAAAGCCACGGAGGGCTCTTCCAGAGTGACAAAGTTGTCTTTTCTTCTTGGGAACTAGCACAGCATCTGGGTGGGTCTCTCCACGCCTGCTCTAACCTGGCTTTCTCCAGGGAACACATGCTCAGATGCTAAAGAGAGCCCCCAACGTGTAAGAACTTTAGGAAAGAGAGTGGCAGAAAGAACAGGGGGGTGGGAATCGGTAGTACTCTGCAGGATCAAATATCTCCCCAATCAGCAGGAAGCAGCCCAGTCAGGGACACAGTCTAATTTTAAAGTGAGGTTCTACATTGAGGGACTGTGACTATCAAAATTTAGACATCACTAACCCTTAGACAGTTTTGATTGCTATGTACAGACACAGAATCCACGTCTTTAAAAGAAGAATCCCAAGTAAGTTCGTATGTATTTATTTTTCACATTACTGTGTAATCTAAAATTTTGAAATTGGTATCCTACTGAAAAGATTCTTAGACTGTGTCCTTATACTTTAGACAACGGGTTTATAAAGTAAGGTGTTTTGCCCAGCAGTTCAGTGCTCTTCTTGTATGCTATTTGCAGAAACATGTAACACCTGAGGATACTCTAGGACAGTGGTTTTCAAAACGTGGGCTCCCGGCCAGCAGCATCAGTATTACCTGGGAACTTGTTCAAAAATGGAATCTGCAGTCTGTGCTTTGACAAGCCCTTCAGGGGGTTCGATGCACACCCAGTTTAAGAACCAATGCCCTGGGAATTCAGCTGTTTGCAACACCTGGCTAAATAAGGTATTCAGCGATACGATTTTGGGAAGCAGCTCAGAATCGGTCCCGTATCATGTGGCCTTCCTAACTCTCTCAGCCTGAGCTCGTAACCTCCTTCTGCACGCACCCACCTGCATATCTCAATCACTGAAGTCAGCACATCACAGTCTAACTGTTCCTTGACATATCTGTGAGCTGACTGTGTTTTATATCAGCCTAGTACAGTGCCCGGCACACAGCTAATGCTCAATAATTGAATGAGCAGACCAGGTTCATTGGGCAACCCATTTTGGCTCAGCTACTTATGATTTTTTTTTAAAGATTTTACTTATTTATTCATGATAGACATAGAGAGAGGGGGGGCGGTAGAGACACAGGCAGAGGGAGAAGCAGGCTCCATGCCGGGAACCCGATGCGGGACTCGATCCTGGGACTCCAGGATCATGCTCTGGGAAGAAGGCAGGCGCTAAACTGCTGAGCCACCCAGGGATCCCTACTTAGGATTTTTAATCTCAGTATCTTCATCTGTAAAATGAGCTAGTATATGCTTTCTGGGGTATTCCTGAAATTTCATAATTTCCATGCTTTCAATTAATTAATTGCCCTAACCCATCTACTCTTATTCACTGGCTAGGCCTAAGGAGTTTCATATATATTCTTTCCATTTAAAAACTCAAAGCAACACAGCTTTCTGATGGAGGAAACATATACACAGGTTAAGATTTTGAAGGCAACTAGAAACCACGGACAACATCACAAGGAAAACAGTGCTTATTACACATTTGTTGAATGAATGAAGGAGACACTCAAGAAGCTTGGGATATCAGTTATTTCTTATGGGAACCCTCGCTGTGAAGTGGAGATAGCTGCCCCTAATCGCAAGCAAAGCTAATAAAACTGCAGCCTTCATTAGCCAGGAAGTAATAGGCTCTTCTTGGTATACACTGATTATAGTCTGCAAATGACCCTCCTGTCTCACCTGCCAAGTGCTCACCGCTTTCCTCTCTTCAAAACCTCTTTCCCTAGCTTTTTTTTTTTTTTTAATAAGCTTATTTTATGGAGTTAACTAGAAATTTTTAAATGATGACTTACATGACCTATCTGACTGGATGACAAAACTCTTCCAACATATAAGAAAGTGACAGTATAAACAAGAAGAAAACGGCATGCTTTATAACAGTATGATTCTCTCCCTGTTGAGTACTTAGGTACTCAATTATCTGATAAACTGATCTTGCACAATTGATTAACACTATATATCCACTCAACTCTTGCTGAGATCAACTCTTACGATCAAACTTGTGTGGCTTCTGTTACCCATATAGGAATCCTAGCTAATTAAAAAAATTTACTTTAAGGGCGCCTGGCTGGCTCGTTCAGTGGAGCATGTGACTCTTGATCTCAGGGTCGTGAGTTCAAGCCCTGCGTTCGGAGTAGAGATTACTTAAATAAATAATTAAAACAAGATTTTAAAAATAATACAAATAATAAAAAATTTAAATTTAAATTCCATGTAAGCATAGTAAGAGGAATTGGAAGGTATTAAACCAAGAGGATAATAATGGTACAGAAACAGTTTTACTCTTTTCCCCACTTTCTTCTATGCTAATGATGTGATACACTGAATCTGTATTTAAAGAGGCCAAACCACTTGCTAGCCTCCTAACCTTATCATTAATATCATCAATTTAAGGGAGTTATACCTCAAACCATGGTGTTTCCTGCTCAGGCAAGATTTTCAATCTAGATCTAGAGGCTTCCAACTGCTCTGGAGACACCTCAGAAGAATCTGGTAAACCTGGACATGCTTGGCATTTCTCTGTGGTACTTCAGGTGGTAAATCCCTGATCCCATGCTCTCCCAATCTCGCTTCTACTCTGCTATTATCCTAATGCATTCTGTGAGCTATAAGCAGGACGGGCTACAGTGGGGCCCAGCAGGCCCGGTGCAAAATGACAACAGCAGAACATTAAACCAAAGTCAAAGCTCTGACAAACACAGGGCCCTGGGTATAATACCATGAGGCACGACCTCCCCCTCCCGTGCCAACTAGCTCAGCCGGTGCTTTGTTGTCTTTGTTCAGGCTTCCCAGTAAAAATTCATTAGAAGCAAGGGTAGGGTGGGGTGGCGTTCAACATTTCTACTCTAATGTCCTCATTTAACAGATGATACAGCGAAGGTACACTGAGGTTTATGATTCATACAAAGTTAGACAAATAATTTCTGGAAAAGCTCGACGGAGAATTCATATATCCTGACTCTTAACCCACTACTCTTTCCACTGTATCATAGTGACTCAATATGAGAGAGAGAGAGAGAGAGAGAGAAAGAGAGAGAACCCCATCTTTTCAGTTTTTCATTATGCCTGATTTGACATGATTTGAATAGGTCCTAGATGCTGACAAGATTGCTGACATTATAAATAGTTCTAAACAACATTATAACACCATAAGTTAGGATGAGGAAAGCCATGGTAAATGCTCACTTCAGTATAAATAAAATATGGAATTTTAAGCTTTTTTTTTTTCTCAGTTTTTCCTTTCATGTTCCTGCTCTTCATTTTTTTTCACTGTGTGATCCACATCCAAGCCTATCAGGGTAAAGTGAGAACATAAAAGTCCTTCAAATTCTCTACTCGAGATGCTTTTTATAATTTCCATGTAATAATTAATGGCTGTGTTTTCCTCTTTTAGATATTTCTTACTTAGCCGTGTTTCTAAGGGCACTCAGTATGGAATAACTTTATGAAACAACTTTACAAAGGTGAATTTTTATTAACTATGATGGTGCTAGTAAGGAAAAAAATGTCTCAAACTTAACTTGGAACTAGAGATCAAAAAAAAAAAAAAGAAAAAAAAAACACCACCCTTTATTCATGGTTCATTTTGCTTTCCCATTCCACATATTACTTGTTTATCCCCCCACATGCTTAATGATATCCTCCTACATGCGTTCCACTTCTTCAGATTAGATGAAACTGTGTCACCCTGTCATAATACTCCATCCCTCACAGGCCTTTCCAGCACAGCCACTCCTGCTTTTCATCCGTCTAAGCTCACAGAGCAAAGAGGTCCACATACTCCTCAATTCACACGACTGTTTCAAACCAATGTTCCTAAGTTATTAATTTGCTCAGCTTTTATTTGTTTGCTCATTTATTCATCAATTCAACAAAACAACCCGTTTGTCAACCACCAAGCTGGTATGAACACTGCGCCCACTGAGAGGGACTTTGGAGAAAAGCAAACCTAATCTCTACCCTCAAACACCGTCCATTTTGTACCTGCCATTCTTTGAAGCCTCGGTCATCGGTTTTTGCCACCATGTTTTCGGACACTACTTGCAGAGCTCAAGTAAGATGACACTTATCCCATGGTTGTGTTTACCCCAGGCTGCCAATGCTATAATTCTGGGAAACTTCATGGCTCAACAGAGAGTCCAGGCAGGATCCTGGCTTCCGGGGTTTTGAGTCTCTCTAGCAACAGGGACAGCCACACTTGGGTACTCGGCTGAACCGGGCATGAGTCCAGCTCTGCAAACTAGAGCTTGAAACTTCCACTCTCTGTTTCAACCTTCTGCCCTTTCCCACCATTCAGGTCGTCATCCCACTGAGGCAGGTGTTTCGTTGAGATAACCCGGCCCTTTCCGGCCATTTCACCTGCTCTGGTTTTACCTGCCTCAGCTCACCTCGGAGCTTTGAAGTCTTTTCCGTCCTTGTCCCTTATTTTTTTTTTAATTTTTATTTATTTATGATAGTCACACACACACACACACACAGAGAGAGAGAGGGAGGCAGAGACATAGGCAGAGGGAGAAGCAGGCTCCATGCACCGGGAGCCCGACGTGGGATTCGATCCCGGGTCTCCAGGATCGCGCCCTGGGCCAAAGCAGGTGCTAAACCACTGCGCCACCCAGGGATCCCTTTGTCCCTTATTTTTGTGTCATTCTCACCTAGCCAAACAAAAATCCAGCCCAGTTTCTTTGCTCCTGGAGTATCAAAGATGGCTAAAGAAATGTAAATACTTGTAACACTTGTTTAGTCTACGTTATCCAAATCGGATATTCTTTTGTGATGGTAACTGAATCTCCACATATTGTCCACGGCAATTACTCTAGGTTTCCATTCTTCAAGATTCCAACCCTACTCCCTTTCCTTTCTGTCAACTTGATCATCTCCTTTCCTACTCACTTCAAAGAGGGCAACACATATGACACGAATTCCCTGAACTACCTTAAATTCACCCCAAATCTCTATAATCGTTCCTCCTTTTTCTTTTGATCTTATTCTAGGAAAGATGTGCCCTCTGCGCGCAGCCAAGGCTACTCTCTAAAGCTACTTCCTCACAACTTCTGATAACTTATTCCATCTTTTACCCAGTCTCCTTGTACATTTTCAGCTTTCTCTATGCCTCACTTTTGCATAAAACCATATTTAACAAGCCTTTTTCCTAAAGAAAATCATCTCTGAAATTTGCAGTCTCTTAAGGTACTGCTCTACCTCATGTCTCCAATATTTCACTCTACACTGTCAAGAGCCCTCTGCAATATCAAACACCTTCCACTTGAACCAACAGAGCTTGTTGTATTTCAAATAAAACATCTTCATCCATATATTGTTATAATATTAATAATAATGATGGTGATGGCTAGCAACAACTGAACATTTGTTATGTCTAACATTGCGCTAAACATTTTACACACATTTCTTATTCACCTTATTCTTATTACCATCATTTTATTTACCCAACTGAAGGTAAGTCCTAAATGACGGTGACTATTCATTGTATTTTTCAAATACAAAATGCCTTAAACTTAGTAGGGTCACCTTATGTGACTATTGATCTGAAGAGCTAATTAAGCTATTAATTTTTAAATTATAATTTATTAAAATAAATTTAAAATTTATTGTAAATTTTACCTTCATGTCATTACAATTTTTTTGAAGATTTTATTATTAAGTAATCTCTACACCCAAGATGGTGCTCAAACATACAACCCCGACTAAGCCAGCCAGGTGCTCCAGGATTTTGCATTCCTTAGGGACAAGAACTATATCTTCTATTTCTTTAGAGTTTCTTTCTCAAGCCTCAGTTCAAATTCTGCACACAACTACTAATCTGAGAGGAAAGAATAAATGTAGGTATCTCGGTAAAGTGATGAACGTTTTATTATTTGCTGATTTGTTTGTCATTCAGAACAAAAGAAAAACAACATATGATTCCTGATGCTAGTCAGTGATCAAGGGAAAGTCTTTGACAGAGTTCATCATTATAGACATTGTATTTACCGTTACATCTTCTACGTTTAAAAAAGGATGCTAGGTAGAGATGGAATGAGATAAAAAACTAAGCAATAAGCAATTCCTTCTCAATATTCATATTTTAGACCTCAAATGCATTGTTGGAGCAGTGAAAAGACCTTTGTCCTATAGCTTGTCTGGTTGGTTTTCTAAGACGTCAAAAGAATTTAATTGCCAAAGGCTCTCGAAATTGACTGGTTAGTCCTCCCATTACAAATTTGTTAAATACTGCATTTTTGTTTTCTAGAAAAGAAGTTAATGAGGAACCAGTGTAAAGGGAGGAAACAGTTTAGAATCCATTTATTTCTTAATGTATAAAATTGGTTTAAAGCTTGCCTGTAGATACAAACTGGCAAGATAAGCAAATCAGGGTCAGCAGCAGTGTATGTTAGGCAATACACCAGGTACTTTAAAAATAATATATCATTGGGGTGCCTGGATGGCTCAGTCAGTTAGGCATTCAACTCTTGATTTCAGCTCTTGATCAGGTCATGATCTCAAGGTCGTGAGATTGAGCCCCACATCAGATTCCAAATAAGTCAATCAGAGAAAGGCAATTATCATATGACCTCACTCATATGTGGAATTTAAGAAACAAAACAGAGAATCATAGGGGAAGGGAGGAAAAACATAAAACAAGATGATATCAGAGAAGGAGGCAGACCATAAGAGACTCTTAATCATAGGAAACAAACTGAGGAGGAGGAGGTGGGTGAGGTACCTGGGTGATGGACATTGAGGACAGCATGTGATGCTATGAGCACTAGATATTATACAAGACTGATGAATCACTGAACTCTACCTCTGAAACTAAGAATACACTATATGTTAATTAATTGCATTTAAATTTTTAAAAAGAGATTCTCTTACTCCTTCTCCCTCTGCCTCTACCCCATCCCCACTCTCCCTCTTTCAAAAGTGATAATAATATACCATTTAATCCATACAATGGACTTTGTACATAGGTAATCATTATTTCCACTTTCCTGATGTAGAAATGAATTCTTATTTACTCAAGTTCATGAACTAGTAATTGATAAAGACAAAATCCAAATGTTGTTTATCTGACTCTCGACTAATCTGAAGCATCCCGAACCAATGTTTGCCTTCCATGTGCAAAAGTATTCATATATTATTCTTAAAAGATTGGAAGTATGTTTAATGACTATAGTTAGAGTCAATATAGTTAGTTCTTGGGCATTAATTTTATTCTGTTCTGTAAGATTAAGAACTGAGACCTAAATTGCCCTGACCCAGTTTCTAGATGTAAGGTTGTAAGGTGCTTTTCTTTTCCCAGCAAAGGAAGGAAAGATGCAGGTGGTTATTAATAGCCTTTTATGACTAGAGTACTAGATTGTCTGAATAAATATAACTTACACACATTCAAAGAGGAAAACATCAGGGGCCTATTTGGGTCTTGATATGCACGTGGAACCGCATTAATGCTAATGATCACCAAGCACCGATGATAGATCCTTGCTACTACTAGCACGTAGGCTTTATAATGCTCCTAAGTTTTCCCATTTCTCTAATCTTCTTAGAAAATGTTTTCCCCCTCCCTGTTTAAAAATTCTACATAATAATTTTATTCTGAATTTGAATCTGATTAAAATATGGAAGACATAAGGTCCTTTATAAAAGGACATTCTTTGTCTTCTGTGGTAAAGCATACAATTTCTTTCATTTTTAAAACATTAAAACCAATGTAGAAATATTAAATGCAATGTAGAAAGTTGTTGATGTAAATCAGGGTTTGCAATACCTCATGCTATAAATCAACTTTGCTGTGCTGCTGCTAATCTAACTTTGTTGTAGAAAAAATATAGTGATATACACTGTGGTTCTTTGCCTTTAACAAGTTGATTTCAGGGACTTAAATCCTGGTTTCACTCTCTGAAGATACTGGAATTAATCCCCTTCACAGGGAATGTTTTCCTTTATTGTGGCTTCCCTTCTCAGAAACTATTTCTTCTCCACCAACTGTTCATTCATTCATCCATTCATTCACTCATTCATTCATTATACCTGTCATAACACCTACCATGTGAGTTCACTACTGTGCTGTGTCCTTTAGGCAAAGAAGGAATAGACCTTTCTTCAAGCAAATATTTTTGGGGCCCTTACTAAGGCTAATAAATATTACTTATTTAATTACCTCAACAATCCTATGCTATCCTAGCATGATTATCTACACCCATTTTACAGCTCAAGAAATCTCTTGTCTTCACAAAATTAACTAGGTAAAATAGGTGTAAACATTATAAAGAGGAACACTTCAACATGCTAAAATTAGCAGTGTCCACCTGAGGGCTGTGGAATTTCAGAGAAGGAAGAGATTGACGTGGTTTGAGGTGTTTTAGGATGACCACATTAAGGAAATGGAATGTGAACTGGCCCTGAGGAACAGAAGGGTGAATAGAGTTTACATAAGCAGAAGAAAGGGAGTGAAATATTAGGGTCTCAAGGAACAGTGTGGGCAGAGATTCAGAGGTTGGCATACATGCGATCCTTTTTTTGTATTACCAAGGGATTTGGTCTGATGAGAATGAAACACTGTTGGTATAAAATGGATGGCACTTAATACTGGTCCAAAGAGTGTGAATTTTGTCTATGGGTACTAAGAGGCAATTAAAGATTCTAAGAAGGGGATTCAAACAATGAGAAAAGAGTTACAAGGATGAATATGGACTGACTAATAGAGAAGACAAAGGCTGGGGACCAGTCAAATGTAATTGAATTTTTCTCATTTGGGAGATTAGAGTAACGAGAGATGAAAATGTCTGGTTGGCAATTGCATACCAGGTATCAAAATATGCCAACCTGGAAATATGAAAGGAAGCCCAAGTGGTGGTGTCTGTCTGTCATTCACACCCTAAATCTCTTTAAAAACTCTTTGTGACCTAGACCATTCTAGGATCTATAGTGATAAAGTGTCCAAAACCCCATACCATTTCTGTCCTCAAGTAGCTTACAAATCTAGCAGGGAGAAACATACCTGCAGGCAACTAAGTATAATATGAAAGGAAATTCATAAATTCTATAAGAAGATCTTTAAAGAATCTTGAGGAGTAGTTAATCTTGAGTGGGAGACTGGAAGATGACTTCCTGGTGGAGATGGCTTTTAAGAATGTGTATGGTGCTGTCAGACTAAAAAGAATGAGTAGCTGTCTAGGTTGATGGAAAATCATAAGCAAAGGCAAAGGAGTATAAATAGTAATGAGTCTTTCAGAGTTGAGGTATATACTAGGAAGGGGTAGTAGAGACAAGATAGATAGATCATGAGGATGCCAACTCAACTCAAATGCCGACTCATTCAGAAAGCAGTGAACCATACGAGGTTGGATATGAAGTGGTGTGGGTGACTGAGTTACAATGACCCATCTGCCCCAAGTGCTAGGAAAACAACTTGTAACTAACTTTGTTAGCGTGAAGAGTGAATTAAAGAAATTAGGGATTGAAATGAGTCCGGTTAACAAAGTATCATAATAGCTCGAATGAAAGATGAGGATTTAAATCAAGATAGTGAAAAACATGATGGGGAGAAATAAAAGTGATATATGCTATTTGTGATAGTAGAAATGATAGTAGTTGATGACTAATTAGATAAAGTATGTAAGAGTCAAAGATGATACCACAGTTTCTAGTAGGACATCTCCTCAGAGTGGTGAAAAACCTTCTGAGGGGAAAGGTTATGTCAGGTAACTTAGATTTTATTTCCAAATCTGCCACAAGTTAGCTATGTGGCATTTTTTACTACTGTTTCCTCAACTATCAAAACACAATTAAGAACTTGATTTGTAGGCTAACTTTTGATTTTAGAATTCTGTGATTCTATTTGACTAAACTCTTGCCATGGCTTCTTGCAGCTTTAAACTTAGCAGAATATACCAAGAAGATACTTTTACATTCTTAAAGACTATTCTCTCCATTTAGATGAATTTAATTAATTTTTGCTATTTAGTAGATGCGTAGAGCTGAGAAGGAAATTCAGAGGTCTTTTCCTTACTTTTACTTAGGAGCAAATTCTGTGTGTTTGAATATTCAGAGAGAAGTATTAGAGACATTAGCTTTGTCTTTCCTTCACAACTTATTCCCATTAATAACAGGACTTTTTATCAGAAAATTTGCTTAAGCTGAGCTGTTTAGAATGTATCTATTTCAAAGTCTGTTGGTTCTGCTCTGATTAGAAAAGAAAAATGATATTTGATATTAAATTAATTCCTTATTTATTCATTAAAAATATATTGAGAGCCTATTCATTTTAAAGCACTCCTAAATATAGAGAGCAAGCTGATGGTTACCAGAGAGGAAGTGGGGTCGGATGGGTGAAATAGGTGATGCGGATTAAGAGTGTACTTATTTTGATGAGCCCTCAGTATTGTATAGGATTGTTGAATCACTATATTGTATGCCTAAAATACTAAATATGACCTTGTACATTAAAAAATAATTACAAGAAATTTTTTTAAATTAAAAAATAAGATTGAAAGGTAAAGTTAAAAAAAAAATTAGGGCGCTCTTATAGCCAATATAGTAGCCTAAGAAACAATCCATGCTCTCAGAGTTTGCAATCTAATTTGGAAAAGACAGCACATTAATTAACAACACACGACAGAATTTATGGCACGGTTAGGTGTTTTGTTCAATAAGCATTCTCCGGAAGAAGATAATCATTGTAAGTGGGGATGGCTAGAGAAGGTCAGCCGGTAGCTGGATCTTTTAGGACTTGGGGAGAGACAAAGAGATGGTCCATTAATGAGCAATTTCAACCAGAAAAGGTGTCTTCTTTCAATTCCCCATGTATTTAGCAATTGAAAAGATTCTGGGGGATAAGAAGCAGCAACTTGTGGTTGTAAAGAAATATGTATTTATTCTCTTTTTTTTTTATTTATTTATGATAGTCACACACACACACAGAGAGAGAGAGAGAGAGAGAGAGAGAGAGAGAGAGAGGGAGGCAGAGACACAGGCAGAGGGAGAAGCAGGCTCCATGCACCGGGAGCCCGACGTGGGATTCGATCCCGGGTCTCCAGGCTCGCGCCCTGGGCCAAAGGCAGGCGCCAAACCGCTGTGCCACCCAGGGATCCCAAAATATGTATTTATTCTCTAAAAGGACAGAGTGATAAACTGAGGGTCACCGGAAATTCCTAATTACCAAGCCCAATGTATTTGTTCAGCATTCTTTCAACTGTAGTTATCTGAATCTTTTGATTGAATTGACCATTCTGTACTTTTTGAAACTTTCTTTCTTTGCCTTCTAGTTGTTTATTTTTTTTTTCTACCTTAATCTTTTCTCTTTCAATGAGTTTGGTTTTTCTCCCTACCCACCAGGAGCCCTGGCCTCAGCTTTTTACTTGTTTCAATAAATATACTCTCAATGGTTAATGCCATGGTCCTATGATGTTAAATACTATCGGAATATATTTGCATCAGTCTCAAATCTATGTCTCCAGCCCTGACTTCCTGTGTTTCATTTCCTCATTTCCAATGGACCTTCTCATAGTCACATCCATATATAACTTTTATATGACAATACGTATCTAAAGGCTAGCTCAAGATCTTCTCAAAATTGGATCCGCCTTGTTATCTAGAAATAGCAAGTACTGCCAGGTTCTAAACATGCAGACGTGTAATCCTGAAGCCATTTTGATTCCATCACCCAGAGATTCAACTGGTTGTTAAGAAATCATGTTGCTAATTTCATCACTGTCACCACCCTAGGACAAGCTTTTTGTCACTTCACACCTGAGTAACTACAATGACTTCCAGTTGGTCTCTCAAAGTCTGGTTTTCCCCCACAGAAATCATGGTAGTATAACATGACACAAACTCTTTGGTCTGGTGCTTTACATCCTCCATCAGCTGGCTTCAACTTAAATGTCCAGCTTCATTTCCCATGTATTCCCTCCTAGGACCCTCTGATTCAGGCGAATCCTTTACTCACCATCCTCTGAATAGATTTCACAATTTCCTTTGTTGGCTCACACATTCCTCTGCTAGAAAATTCTTCCTTGCTTCTCTATACCCATTGAAAATATACTTAGCTTATGTTTCACCTCTGTCATGAAGCTTTTTCTGAATACTCACCCCATAGCATCTCTCCCACTTTGGGGATGTGAAATAATTACAGTTCCTACCATTTGTTGCGTATTTATCACATATTTCTCTTATTGTTCTTTGTTAGTCTCATCTCCCAAACTAAATAATAACCATGTCTTAAATTTCCTGGCCCATCTTCCACCACAAGTGCACCAATGGTGTATAGAGAAGACTCTCAGTGAAAGCTTATTTATTTGTTGACTGACTACACATGAACAACTATAAGCAATAGTAAGTAGTATCAGAAAAAGAGACCTTAAAGCCACATGAAAGCACATTCAGAATTGATTTTTGAATCTTTTGAACAGAAATAAATTTTATTAATATCATTTTAGACTTCAAGTGTATAAACCACTAGCAAATTGTCACGTTGTGGGATAAATTACTTTTGTGACACTCTGAATGCCTAATGAAGTTAATAAGAATTATGATTTATTTATGCTTGAAGTTGAAATGTAACATTTATCTTAAAAAAAAACACGAAGCCATTTCTGATCCCATGAGTTGGGACATTATAGAAAGTATCTAATTTATGCTATTTCTTCATTATTATGCTTTTACATGTAATTATTTTGTCTTGTCTCTATGTTATATGGTACAACATAGACTATTAAACATGGACATAGTCTTAAGAAACGATTAGTGTGATTTATTTATTTTTCAGGTGGGGAAACTAAGTTCCAAAGAGAATAATTGACATGCCCAAGGTCACGATCTAGTGATTGCCAGAGCTATACCTGAAAAGTAGGATTAATCTTTCCTAACTCTATACCTTTTCCCTAATTCCACATTGCGCAGTTTCATCTTTGTACCCTACACTGACATTTTCAAATGAAAGAAAAATTACAACAATTGTTCATTATTTCTCTTATTTTACACCCAACAAAGTGAATTAGTGCCTTGTAAGTTATTAATAAGAACATTCTAAATAGAAGCACAGCATGAGCAGTTTATTATGATGTGTATCAACACAAGGGAGATTGGACTATCATCTGAATTATTCACATTTCTAAAACTTCATAACACTGTGACTTTTTTCTCATTGGTGAGTTGCGTGGAAATAGCTATGCAATTTGTTTTGTTTTGTTTTGTTTTGTTTTGTTTGGAGAGATAACCTGATATGGGGCACTAGGTTAACATCTGTACTGGCCGTGTGAAGGATTGTTTGTAACACCAAAAATAATTAGCCTTATCCAGGAAAAGAGAGATAAACATAGTGAGTCAATGTACATTTGCACTGGTGATGCGGGACTTTGAGGGAAGATGCCGTGCAGTTTTGGGGGAGGAACATGGAATGCCACCACTGTCCTGAAATCCCACTCCACAGCAGGAGCAGAGTAGAAGATAACACTGCTTACTGCTTTCCTACTGTAATTTTTTGAGCTTCATTAAAAAGAAGTGAAATTGTCTCTTCTCTCTAAACCTTCTGCCTGGAAGACATTATTTAGAGGAGGGAGCAAGAATTAAAAGTGCAGAAAGAATAAAAAGGAGCTCAGGTGTTCAATTTTTGTGAGGAATGTTCACGGAAATTTGGTTTGTCTTCCTGAAAAAAACATTTACAGTCTAAATTACAGCATATCATTTGAATTCTCAATGACTAATATCAAGTGGTAGCCAGGAGAGGCTTATTACATTCTAATTTTGTGATTATTTATGCAGTCTTTTAAAATAAAAATCACTACCAAAAATTTGCCCAACCCCTGCTCTGAAAAAATGTCTACATCCAGTTCGGTTTTCTCAACTTTCACAGGCCAATCAGGGGTTTAAGAATGAAAGGTACACTTGCTGAAGAAAACTAAAAAATAAATAAATAAAGTAAAATAAAATGAAATTAAGGGAACTCCGATCTGAGACCAAAACAGGAGACTTGGAATGCCTGACTCAATTGCTAAGTCTTGGAGGGACCCGTGTGCCTAGGCCTGTGTTTCTCTTCCTCACCCCCCGGGGCCACAGGACATGGGGCAGGTACAACCTCGATGTAGTAGACACCACTTACCTGTACCATTGTTAACTGTGGTCTGGATCGTGGCTTCAGGCCCCATAGTGTCATAGTCTTCCTTCATTTCTTCTGTGGGGGAAAATTATCGTTAGCATTTGAAAACTGTAGAAAGGCTTACTATACTAAGCATGCCAACCACAGGAACAAGGAAGATTCTTTTAAAGGAAACAGAGAAAAGGCTTGTTGTAAACCGCTAAACAATAGCTTTGTTCAGGCAATTGAATGAATCCAATAGTGCTAGCTACACAAGAACTTATTTACTTTAAGCATTACTGCAAGCTGTGAAAAACAGAGGTGCTTATTTGGGACAAACGGAGGGCTTTTCTTCTGGTGGCAGTTCTAGTGACAAACAGGGGGAAAGATATTATTTTTTCAATACGAGTCAAAAGCAACTAAGTATTTGTATTTAGGAAGAGGCAGGCTAGCTGCTGTGCCTCGGGTAACTCTGGATGATTAGTGGCCAGTCAGATTTTCACGCTTTTTCCCCCTTGGAGTAGCTACGATGGAGCTAGTCTATGCAGGCATATATTTTTTTTTTAAACCTAACTCTATATATAAAAACTTGAAGGCTCAGTTTATAAAACAAGGATCCCGGAGGTATTTGAAAACAACAACAACAACAAAAACAAAAACAAAAAAACACCTGTTTCACTGTTTTATATAAACTTCTAAAACATACCTTCCTTAGGCCTGTCCCTACCGCTCCGTAAATCTCTCTCCTCCTTATCATTTATGCTCCAGCATAAGTGTAATTGTAGTCATTTTCTGAAGAAAGACACATAGACGTAACGAGAGCTCAAGGTGGCAACAAAGATGGAAATATGTAACACTGGGGTTGAAGATTCATAGGTGATAAAAGGCTCTTTTCCAAAAATTGCCATATTTTAAATTAAGGAGAGTTTGAAAAACAGGAGAGATCTTAAATTTTCTGCCTCCCACATTATAGAGTGTGTGAGAGGGCAGAGAAGGGCAGCCGACAGGTAAAAATGCTCCAGGCAAGTCAACTAAACACAGGCTTTTTACAAAATTGTATTTTTACAATAACAAAACTAATGAGAACCAAACACAATCCAGGATAAACATCTCTCTGATCATCATTTTACTTAAAACGAGAGAAACTTTATATAAATAGGACTCTGTAAATTCCCAAATTTATCCTGACCATCCTTTGCTTATCGCATTCTAGTCATAATTATCTGGGAGAAAAGCAGGTTCTAGCAAATGTTACAGCAAAATTAAAATATATGATTTACAAGTAGTAGCCTGCCGCCTATCTGTGTATATTATCAGAACTAAAAAAGCATGGGCCTTTTAAGGTAAAATGCCCCGATATAAATAGACGCTAATTTAATGCTACTACCCATAACAGTCAGATGATTTGAGTGGTATTTGTTTAAACTGCACAACCACTACAAGTCTGTTTCTGGCCCTGGACTTCTCTCTTACTTAAGGAATATTTTCACGGGGCCGTTTTGCATAAAACATTTAGAAGTTCAATATATGGCAATATTGTATTGTCAATTGTAATAATCGATTGGTTGAAAAGCTCCCTCATCTGATATTTTTTATCAGTCTCTGGGAGGAATTAAATTAAGGTATTTCTGAGAAGTTCAGTACTGGCTATAAATATAGCTTTTGTGTCTTTCTTCCTCACTCATCTCATGTGATTTCTGGTAGCCAAGAGTCAGAAGAATCATAAGTTTTCCATCTGAGAGATCAAGTCACTGAGGGGAAAACAGTTAACAGCAATTTTTTTTTTTGCATAATAGTGGTAATGTTTAAGATTTCTGCTGCACTTCCTTCCTCATTGCCATTTTCTTATGAAAAAGTAAAGAGAAGTTACAGTAGGTGGTTGCTTCCCAAATTATTAAATGCCAGGCATACAAATGTATAGGTGGCACTTGGTGTGCCTCACACTCTGTAGTAATACTTGAGCTATAACCCTCTTTTACCAAAGATTATGCAACTGAAATGGTATCACTTTTACCTAGAGTGTACTTTGCTTCCATTTACTGAGTGCCGACCTTTCCTTTCTTTGAATATTAGGCTCAATTTAATAAAATGAAACACTAATCCCGTTCAGGTATGTGTGTGAAATACCATGTGTATATGCCTATTTAATTAAGTTTCCCTGCGAATCCATTTCCAGAAAGACATGATAATATGCAGGTTAAGAACATCTCCCCTGAATTAAAGGCAATCCTGGCTGTCGTTTTGCTTCTCGCCTAACCTTAAACATTTTCCAAGACACCTCTGACTCAGCATACAGTGTCTAAAACCACATAGTATATTTGTTTTTAAAACACTTGTAAAAGTTTGCATTTTCCAGTCACCCTTGGGATGAAGGTTTGTAAAAATAAAGAGCACTTTCTTCCTTAAGATGAAGAATCCTTGAATAAGCAGAAAGAGGCCAAGATGCAGGTGATTTATTTAAGTCTGTGTCAATGATAATGATGTCATGGTTTCCAGCACACTGTGTCCACCCCATTGTGGGACGAAAGAATGTCAAGGACAATTCTAAACACAAAACTTTGATTGTGCTGGAACCGGAAAGGCACAGTAAGAGCTCCACTGCGCTCTTCAGTTGAAAACCTGCATCCTGCAGACAAACTACAGAAAGCATGCGAGAAAGAGCAAAGGAGAGGGGGCTTATCTCAGAGTCAAGCTATGTGCTGAGGTATGATGGTAGACAGCCAGGCACCAGGGATAAAACACTACTAAATAAAACAGCACCAGAATTAGAATTATTGTCTATAGTGTGTGTTTTGAACAATAAATAAGAAAAATATTTTATCAGAAGAAAAATGTGTTATCTAAGAGTCAGGATAAACAATGAGTAGCTTTTTAAGACCAATTTCTTTTCATTAGACATCAAGGCACCACATCAGAGCACTTTTGGAACAATAAAAAAAAGAACAATAAATCATTACTAATCATTAGAACTAGACAGGTAATAGCCGGGTAACTTTCTTGGTCCAAGTAGCCAAATGAGATTAGGGATTTACATTTTATTTAATTATTGTGACTCCAGAATGCTAGTTTATTTACCATAAAGGTAAGAGCAAAGAACAGCCTGTTCATTTGTATCACAGGCACCATTAACTACAGGTGATAACAGGGTCTGTAATGCACTCATATGGATTATTGTATATTAAAACATTTAGAATTATGATCCATGACCAGCACAAAAAGCTGCCATGATCACAAACTACTACAGCTCGACATTACTGTTTTGGCTGTTTTTCAATTATTGATCTTAAGTTTTTAAAATTAAACTTTTTTTTTTTAGAAGTTTGGAGCCGTACATTTGTTATATCGTTATTAATTATTCCTTTAAGGGTGGAAATTCTAGTAATTGGTCCTTACCCTTGATTTCTAGATATTAAAATTTAAAGCATCAGAACATTCATTCTTATAGCCCTGCATATCTAGTTCATTAACAAATATGAATAGCTAACACCAGCTCATTTAAATAGTATGTCTTACATGAGTTCTCGCCACACTCTGTTTCTGTCACACTGCTCCCAAGAATCATTGGCTCTTATTATACATGTAAATGGCTATCATAAAAATAAAAATTTCATTTAAGATTGTTAATGACTTCTGCAGCAGTCAGACTTCCTTTAATGATCATCCTCTGCCCCTAATTAAACGTATTTATCTTTCAAGCATCTTTGGCTGAGTTCTCCCTCATAGTTGAAAATCTAAAACCTTAAGTCTTAATGGATATAACGATAAATGTTTATGTGTGGGATTGCTGAGATCCGAGAAACCTCCACCGAAAGCAAAATTGGAAACAGAAAGAATACAAAACTTGGCACAGTAATTTAGGAAAACGAGAAACAAATACACTACACTCAAACTGCCATGGGTCTTTTTTCTCTCTTTTTTTTTTCACATTTAATTTTCTTTAGGAGTGGAAGTGCTTTTATTATCCTCCTTCCAGTATACCGAACAATTACCCTGCCTAGGTTCGATGCTTTACAGTCTGCGACATCACAATGGCATATAGGTAGACTCTTGCGCTTACTTATTTCCCTTCCCACCCACTTCACCTATTTATAAAAATGCTATTGTTATTTATATCGTCAGAGGAAAAAAAAAAACCCAAAGTGGGATAAATCATGACAGCTCTCATTGGGTCTTGGGACTAGAGATTTAAGGAGACACTATGGTTTGAACTGGAAGAGTCAATAACATTTCTTTTTTTTTTTTTTTTTTTTTTTTTTGGCCAGCCACCTCACCAAGTATAGAGGAGCACAGGGAGTCTATGGGAATCTGATTCATTCTCTTCGATTTGGTTAATCATTTCATACCTCAGTGACGTTCCGTCCTCAGTGAATTTTAGACCAAGGCATTTCCATATGCAGAGTGGCATCTGAAGTTTTGGTCTGAACATAATTTACCTTATTTTTATGATAGTTGGCCCTGGATCCGTTTTACCTCCCCAGAGAGTCCCACCAAACAGCACGAATCATTATCAAGTACTTAACTGTTAAATAGTAAGGAAGCTACCTGACCAGGTGAAAGTGTGAAATCACATTCACACTTAACAAAGGGGAATGATTAGATGGTTGAATTACAATAGAAGGTGTCAGACAGACACTGAAACTACATGCAGTGGGCAGTCACTTGGTCTGCATTGTTATAGGACTTCCACACAAGACTTTCATATACAGGTTACTTGTGAGTCTCCCCCCACTGCTTCCATTTTCTCCCTGAAAGCCTGGAGCTCGACCCTAGTTCACGTTCAACCTGCACCCACTGAAACACCATCTCTCCCTACGACCATCACTTCTTTGGTGGCCCTCTTCTGCAAAGAAATATGTTTAATTATTCGGTCGTGGACGTTCCCCTAGGCAGGAAGGAATAGCTGAAGATGGCCCGGGAGGGGGCCAAGCAGTTGTAGACACTTACCTGGACCGTCTACAGAGGCTTGCAGAATGTCGTTGCCGTGCCAGGTGTGCTCCACTCCACCCTCCCTCATGTCATCTTCCTCTTCTTCTCTTGGCAACAGAGCTTGGCTCACGTGTGGGGAGGACTCATGGTTGGGCACGCTAGCTGGACTCCTCTCCTGGTCCAGGGGGTTAGCAATCCCGTCCTCCTCAGCAATTTGAAGCTTGTCCTCCTCATCTGTTTCTGAACCCGTGTCCACTACATTGTCATAGTTCACCACTGAAGAGGAAGCACAGAACACACACTCTCTAAGCACTTTGTTGAAAAAATATCAGTCACCCCTCATTGTTTAGTTAAATGGAAAATAATTAATATTTTCATCACTTAATTACTCAACCATGTCAGGAAAATATAATTAATATCTTTCATGTTTGAGCATTTTTGTTCTTACTCAATTATCGCCACGTACCCTTTCTGATGTTAAGGCGTCTTCTTTACCAAAAAGATGGGAAATTTTAAAAAGCAACACCAGCACACATACTCAGAAATACATCTACACTGCATGTGCAAAGAGACACATGGCAATATGTACTTCTGATACTCCCCAAAAACTTATTAAACAGACCTGCAGTGGACAATTTTATTAGCTTAGCGACATGGAGTGTGTGCTGTAAAATGTTGTACTATAAATACGACATGACTTCACTATATTAGCTGTGGTTTTATTCCTAGAAGCCACAGGCACACACTCACACTCACACACACACACGCGCGCGCGTGCGCACACACAACATGTCCATCTATTGACTCAATACACAAACACATACACAAACCTGCTCAATCTGAAATGTTCACTGTTGCGTCTACGTCAACCGTCATGTGCTAAGGCCATTTATATCCCAATCTTTTAAGCAGAAAATGAGGAAAAGCCATATCTTCTGGGCCATTAATACCACTATTGAGATATCTTCATAGTGCCATAATTACAGAAGATTTCAAAGTGACACAGGCAAGACCAACACAAATGTTCAACTAACTCACAAGAACCGGCGGGCTGCTTTTGCAGTCCTGAGTCCCAGCAATGCTCAGTAGCTTTTCTTAAAATAGACAGCCTGTAAATAAGGTCTGTGAACTCAATTGAAGGTGGCTGTTTCTGAATTAGTCAGCCCTCACAGGCTCTCGGCCTACATGCTAGTACATAAATTGTCCACTTTACCACCAGACAAGAAAGATTAGAGTAATAAACACGGGGCATTAGCTCAGCTAGAGAAACACACCAGCCGTTACGCACACACAGGATTGCCAAGAACTGTTAACCCAACTCTCCAGAAACACACACAAAAAAACAAGTTAGAACCATGACATCATGGGAACAAGAGGGAGAGAGAGAAAGGGGGAAGAAAAAAAGCCCGTGGAAAAAAAAGAAAAAGCGCAAACAATTTTCAGGTTCATTTTGATTTCTCTGCGCCTAATAAAGCAATCCTCCGCTAAGTTATCAACTGAGCTATCTCAAGTGGCTCTTGCCAGCTATCGGATTATACAAAAGTGGCAGAAAAGGAGGAAAAAAATGAAAAGGATTGTGTGTCAGGTTCATAATGCTTTTGGAGAATTCTGGAAACATGTCTAGTTACAAATTTTAGTCAGTCATATCTGTTTGCTTTGACAGGTTCCCAGGGAGTAAAAAAGGAACAAAAAGAGAGAGATTTTTTTTGTCATGTGAGGCTGGGGACAAAAAGATTACACCGTGCATATCTGCTCATAATATGATCTTTGTATAATCCGCGGGTCTGCACTTGCCTTCGGAACAACTGCACAACAGGTGCAAATTAAAATGAAAACGGCAGCGGAGCCGGGCAAACAGAATCTGCTGACCTGGTTTGAATACCAATTGACGGGGGAAACAAAACCTTTTCAAGAGGTGTGACCACAAGGGCTTAGGCAAGTTCAGGCTGGGTAATGCCCTCAGATCTACAAAAAGAGAGATATTCTAACATCTCTGGTCTAGCTGTGTGGTCCAGATATACCTTAGTACAATCAATAATGTGCTGCTTTTTTTTTTTTTTCCTGGTGACTGAGATTTAACCATTTCTTAGCAACAAGCAGAAGATTCTTTACAAATTTTCTGAACGCTGAGTTCGGGGGCGGGGGTGGGGGGCGGTGAGAGTGGGGGGGGGTGCTACAACAAAAGCTCCTAAGGCCTGGGAAGCTTTCAACCCACCTCCTAAAAACTGATCTCTGGGCACAGGAGGAATAAAGAAAGGTCCAGAAGGAGTGAATAAAATTATCTAAGGCTGGACAGGCATTAAAAGGCCTTTATCCTGGAAAAAAACCCATGCCTTTTAAGGTCTTTTTCTGCATGGACCACAATATCCCGTGTGACACGTGAGTGTTCCTGCAGCAATACAATTGAAATATTTTCTTGTGAAAAAAAAAAGAGAGAGAGAGAGAGAGAGAGATAAATGATTTATGAACAGCCCTTGAGGAGTCCCAAATATCAGAACAATCTAAACAAGCAATGAAGTCATGTCTCACCATATAGGGTCAGGAGTACAGCATCCATCACCTTCACAGGCCAACAATACTTCACAACCTTTAGGGTTCTCGCTCACAAATAGTAGTAAATACTTTTAAACTAAATAAATAACTGCTGTCAAGTTCACTTACAGAAGCAGTATGCCATCTTTTCCAGAGCTGTTTTAACTAGGATATCCATTCCCATAGCCATTGTGTTGGTATCCAAACCCCCACTTTACCCCCCCCCTTTTTTTTAATCCAGGTGAAACAATTCATAACAAAGTTAGTTTGTGTATCTGAATTCGGAGTAGATCCTCTCATCCTGTCCTTTTTTGGCTGACCTGCTGACAATCAGAATCAAATCCATTAATATGGTCGTCGCACTTCCTGTTTCTCACCTAGTCCTCCCCATTTCTAAATCCGCAGGATTTGCCTTTACGTTTTTCTCTCAAGTCCAGTCAGTGGATTTGCCTGGTGCAATTATTGGGGAAAATTTCACCACGAAATAATCTGACTATAGAATGGCCAATAGGGGGTGGATCTACCCCCATTTACATTGTGAAATAAAATAAGCTCATTTTCCCATTTGTTCCCATTTTCATCCTTTGCCCACCATCATCACCACTGGCATTGAGAGATCTTAATGACATAGCTTTGTCTCTGCAAAGAAGAGATTCGATTTTGTATAATAACTAATGTATACTGGTTTTAAATGAGGGTCATTGGGAAGAGTATATTAGTCTCATGTCTATTTTTGAACTTGTGATACATATTTTTTATCCAGCATTCAAAAGTGCTGAACCGCCTACATAACGTGGCAAAGTTCTATTCCGTCCTTACATTAGGTCAAATAAGTCGCCCCTTGCATGAGTCTCAGCAAAATTTTATACATGTATTGGAGCTCCATGGCTGGCAGAAAAACAGACAGTTACTTCAAAACCACAAAGAAGTGGGAGCCCAAAGAATTCCTTTCTGCAATTCAATAAACAAGAGGAAAGATGTACTGTTTGCTGGCTCAAAATAGACACTAATTTTACATCTGTCTCTGAGGCACAGCAAAAAGCCAACTAAAGAGCAGTAATAAATGTCCAAAAACAGCATCAGTATCCAAAACTCTCCCAGTAATCTTCAGAGGAATTAATTACAATTCTGTGTAACAGTTGCATTGGCAAAATGCACCCATAATTATATACAGGTACTGTACTGTATTACAGGGAAATTTGCCATGTGATACCATGTTTACATGATAATTGATGGATAAGATAAAACTATTTGCATATGAAGTGCATATGAATTATTGGCATGGCTCACCATTTTATGTGGAATCATATTAAAGTTTCATTTTCTCTAAAACTGTATGTGTAATATGGGGTTACCAAAGGGTATAAAGCTGATACTTAAATTTGCTTTATAGCAAATGGGCCTGGAAAGATATATCTGAATATGCATTACTAAAAACCTATATTTAAAAGACTTCATAGTTTATCTATAATAAGCATTATTTTCACTTCAGCAGATTGCTTTATATTAAATCCTCTCTATTCTTCCTCCTAAGTAAACAATACTCTAAATTGTATCACTATACCAATTAATTTTACAATCATATGCAAAACAAATAATGGTTTCTCTTTATTGTCTATTGATATAACTTTTCTCCCCTCCCCCCCCCCCCCGATTTTTCTATTCTGGTGACATGTAACGGAATAGCAGCAAAACGTGACATTTTTATAATGTCCATACCTGCCGGAAAATTTCAGCATTTGCAAAAATGGCCTATCATAGCATTTAAACATTGCTGATAATTAGCTTGACATTTGAAATACCAGAACTGTTGTTTTGAAGATGCCCTATACGATGTTACCTAACTAACCCCTTTTCATACTTATGTGCTTTCTCTACATTTTTCTGTCAGTTAGAGTACAAACAAGCGATCAGTTGCTAATGTATTAACATGAAAAGGAACTGATGTTAAGGGGGGGGGGGATACTCCATCTTCACCAGAAGCAGAAGTTTTCTTGATGTAAAGGAAAATTGCATATGCAGATTATAGACACTTGGTTGTTAATCAGGCGGTCAATAATGATTTTCTAGAACTCCATTCAAGCTAAGAGGGCCAATAAATCGTTCAATGCGATCATCAAGCACTAATTAAACCTACAGTGTGGTAAGTCCAGAGGACACACGGGTGTACTGTTCTCACCTCAGGAAGCTTGCTATCTATTTGGAGGAATGGAATTATAAAGCTCTAGTGCTAGACCACTTGGCATCCACCCTCCACATGTGCCAAGGAAGCGATACAGGCACAGCGAGGTCCAGTGACTTGTCTAAGGTCCTGCAGCCAGATGGTGGCAACGCCGGTGCCAGGAAGCACGTCTCCAAGCGTACGGCACCCACGTAAAATATATACATGGTGTGACAAATTCCCCATGAAGGATGCAGTCTACATGTAAACCCCACAGGATCAGAGTAAGGAAATGAAAATCCCTGGGACTTTTGGGGATTTTCACAATGCAAAATAGAGATGGTTGCTTAATTTTGAATTGTTTTCATGATTGTTACTTTCAGGGATCCCCTTAATTTGAGTTATAGAAGCCTACCAATTTGATCAATTACTAGAATCTAACAATACACCCATGCTTCTTCCCACAATAGTTTGTAAACAATAGAACTAAAGAGGCAGTTCCCAGAATTATGAGCTTGAAGACCTGTCTTCTCATCCCAGTCCCAACGTGTAACCAGCTGTGTGGCCTTGGCCTTTCATACAAGGAAACTTGGTACAAATGGGTAAAAATAATGATGATAGTTTTCCTGTCTTTGAGGTTGCCACAGGGAGTCCACGAACTTGTACGTGCGATGACAACTTTGTGAAGTGTAAAACACTGATACCCACTGAAATAATAATAAAGATGGAACCAGAGGGGTGCCTGGGTGGCTCAGTCAGCTAAGAGTCCAAGTCTTGCTTTCAGCTCAGGTTGTGATCCTGGTGCCGTGAGATAAAGCCCCATGTCGGCTCTGTGTTCAGTGGAGAATGTGTTTCTCTCTCCAGCGCTCTCTCTCTCTCTCTCTCTCTCAAATAAATGGATAAATCTTTTTAAAAATAAATAAATAAATAAATAAATAAATAAATATAAATAAATACACACGCCTAGATGGCTCATTGGGTTAGACACCTGACCCTTGATTTTGGCTCAGGTCATGATCTCAAGGTCGTGGGATCTGACCCCAGTGTGGGTCCAGAGTCTGCTTGAGATTCTCTCTCCCTCTCTCTATGCCCATCTCCCTCCCTCCACTCATGCTCATTCTCTCTCTCAAATAAATAAATAAATCTTTAAGAACAATAAAATAAAATAAAAAAGATGGGACCATTGCTCCAGTGTCTTCTTTGTCTACTACTACAACGTGTGGTAGGTATAGGTGAAAAGAGAAGATCTGAGTACGTAACAGTCACAATTTTGGTGTTGGGCCTTCATTTAAAAATCGCTTTTGTGAAAGTGTCCTCCAGTAGCAGCTCCGTGATGGGAAACAGCATGCTTAACCCTTCAGCTAATACTTGATATAGACATGTAACCTTATTTTTAAAATGTCTCTTCTGATTATAGGGCTTAAAAGTTTCAAATAAGTCCTTTGGAATTTTAGGAGTCATTTGGTTTCCTGAATCACTTAGACGCTTGGGGATCATTTATATTTGAGCCAATGCATTAATGGCCTAGTTGCTTCCTTGAAATGCCTTGATGTGTGGTAAGTGTTTGTGGAAACTCTAAGTAAGACTCTTCACCTGAACCCTAGCCCTTATTCATCCCCTTCCTCCCCCCCCCCCAAAGTTCGATTTCTAGCTGCTAAAGACAGGATGCACCAATTCTTCCAGAATTTTTATCCAGTGTCGTGGTTTTTCCAGGGAAGACTTAGCAACACCCCTTCTTGATCACGGTTAACCTGTTACCTCGGCACTTGGGTGACTAAAGATCACAGGACTAAATTCAAGGGTCAATTCCTCATTTGATGATAGGGGTGGGGTCTCATGACAGATACAGCAAAACAAAGCAAGCTCAAACAGAAATTTTCTTCTGAATTTGAATATGTGTCACTGAAATGCATGAGCCTTAATTTCCTGATTTAAAAATGGGAATAACTTTATCACTTGGGGAGGCAAGATTAATTAATGCTAGAAAGAAGGAATCATGCTAGTTTGAAATATCCCCATGGAACGTGCTCTCCAGCACAAAACACTGTTATAAAAGAACAGCTATGAACATACCATAGTCAGCCTTTATACAAACTAGCTTGGTCACTTTAATTTTTTATCCCAGGAACATTCAAAGGCATTAAACCCGCATTATAAATTAATGAGTTGTAAAATGTCAGCTGATAAAACAAAAGCAGTTTTGAATGTAGGGATAAAAATGTTTCCATTTCAGATTAGCTATGTAAAAAATATGCATATTAAGTGAAATGAGAGAAGAATTTCTGCAATCCCATGGTTCCAATGTGGAGCGGCTAGTTCTGACACTCTTTCAACTTCCTATTATGGGAACATCTTGGGAAGATGGCAGCCACTCATCCCCTCTAGAAATGCTAGCAGCTTCCCTGTACCTGGAGGAGCTTTCCCATTGCAGTGTGGTAGTGATTAAAAAAAGGTTAAAATTTCCATAAATTTGCTGGGGCTCTGGATAAGCTCCCACATGCAGGTAATAACATCTTAGTTATGTCCTTTTCCCCTTGAAACCTCTCCCTTAATATAGGAAATATAAAAATAATGGCAAATAAAAATAAAAGAAAATAAAAGTAAGGATCCTCCCTTCCCCAAACTATCATAAAAACAGATATTGGTCAGAGAATTTACAACAGTAAATTCATTTTTCTTTCTTTCTTTCTTTCTTTCTTTCTTTCTTTCTTTCTTTCTTTCTTTCTTCCTTTCTTTTTTTTTAATTCTGTTATCTCTCAAGAAGACACATTATCCTAGGTCACAATGTTCTAAGTGAAATGTATGCTTACCCAAAGACTTAATGGCTATTTATTGTTTTACAAAGGAAAACATATTAGGGTTTTCCTCTATATCGAGAACTCAGAATGGTTTGGATTACCTTACTTGACTCCTACCAGAGGAAACTAGTCATTGGACTGATGTTCAAATACACATGCCCCTTGCCTCTCCTTTCATTGAGTTTTTGTAGTTGTAGTTTCGACCCCTTAGAAATTTTCTCAGCTTCATTCTGTCTACATCTGTAATATGCTTACACTCTAAGGATATAGTATTTAGCCAAATTGTACTCCAGAGCACGAGGGAATAATTACCTTTGATGGCTAAAAAGAAAAAAAAAAAGTGTAACAACACCCTCCTCAGCAAGCCCAGTGTGATGGCAAATTGAGGAAATGCCCCCAAACAACTGCTGTACACAAATATTTTTATTTGCATTGTACATCTATTTGCCAACAATTCCACAATGCTTTATTAAATGCATCAAGTGAATGTGTGTCTCCCAACAATATGTCACAAGAAGAGAAAAGATTTGGGGGGGGGGCTCTCTAATTATTGGAATCCATGATCATTCAGCAAGTTGCTTTATACCCACCCTCAGAAAGAAAGTATTAAGAAACTATAGAGAAAAAAAATATGCTTATTATCATGCCTGAAGGATATTCAAGAGGAATGTGAAAATAACTGTAATTTATTTAGGACCCAGAAGTATGAAATAATAAGCTTCTGAGCCATCAAAATTGTTTTGGAATTTTTTTATCTGACACGAGGGCAGACCTTGTCTAGCTTTAAGTTTTATAGTAATAAGACCTTGGAAATAAAACCTTGAATAAACTGAATATAAAGAAAGGGGAAATGTGTCCTTGTGTAAATAGATATTGTGTCTATCACCTTCCTCTGAAAAGGTTACACAACTTTCAAAGCCCATAAAAGGTGTAAAGTCAGTAACTGCCAGGGTACGTTGGAATGTTTTGTAAAAAATAAACATGAAGTAGACAAACTGTAACAATTTTCTCTGATTGTTTTATAGTTGCCCCACCCCTAAACCTTGTCTGCAACTGTACGTTTGTCTAAGATGTAGATACTAACCGAAGTCCGACAAAATTAAACCTCCTTCCTCCCAAAACCTTAAACAGGAACCCATTCCTCCTTCTTAAGCAAAAAAGCTCGTCTCTTAAAGATTTTTCCTGCAAAAGACTTTCCAGGCTCCCACGGAAAAGGGGACTGCAGTCCTAGCCTATCTGTACAAACTTCAAGCAGTTGTCCGTCCAACAGACCAGTTTGGGGACTTTGACGGTTTCTGCAGTTTCTAGTGGTCAATAATAACCCTCAGGTCTCAGGAAGGTCACGTGGAGGTGCTGCCATGTGTCTAGCCCATCAGCTGAAGGAACCGTGGAGAAGGGCTCCTTCGGAAGGAAGCCATCCTCTTGAAGGCCTCAAAGGGTGCGGATCACCTTCTAGACGTTAGCGGGTGGGGACGAAGGGGAGATGAAGAGTCACAGGGTTTTAAGAGACGTGTGGCTCCACAGAAGGCCTTTGGAACAGCTACTGCGTTTCACCAGTTGTTTTCTTCTGATGACCACGTCCTAAAGCAGTGGTCGTGACAAACTTGCCCACGCGCACCACCTCTGACTCCACAGAAGCGCCTAGAAGGGTGGGGGCGGCGGGGGGTCACAGGGCCCAGTCCATCCACCCTGGACACCTTCGTCTGCAGGAGGCCTCTGATACCTGGGAAAGCCATCTAACCTTCATTTCTCAACCCAGAGGATTTCTCCTCAGGATTAGCAGGACATTCAGCGCAGTTGGCCCAGTGCGACGGTTTACTCCGTGGGGTCTTTAAAACTGCAGCCTCCCCTCCTAACACAGCAACACCCTTACTATGAGGAGCCTGTTTTCCAAATAGCGTCATTGCACCTCACAATTGACAAAACCAGACAACGGTGAAAGGGACAGTGACACGGCAGACACAAAAGCTCAACACATTATGGCCACTCTAAACAGAGTACAAAAGGAAGGGAGTCAGTGATGTGTAAACCAAACAATGTGAGGGGAAAAATATTGAATAATTTCTGTCATGAGGCACTGACTAAAGCCAGGCTCTAATTGAATTAAACTCCCATTTATTTGCTCAGGCCTAAACAACAGGCTGGGAGGAAGAAAAAAAAAAAAAAAACTTAAGGTTTGCTCAACTGTTCTGAGGTACCACCTTTCCTCACCCCTGTATAAATCCACCATCTGTGCTCACAGGCACACATGTTCCCTCTCTCAACAAATGCACGGAGACCCTACCAAGCACAGAAGCCAAAAAAGCACAAGGCACACAAAAGCTCCCCAGGCTGCCCCAGGTCTAAAGGAGCAAAAGGGGGAGAAAAGATCTTTTGCTCATTGCCCAGGTGAGACGGCCTGGTGCGTCCTCTCAGCCTCGACACGCGTCAAGTAAAAGAAAGGTTAAAATTAGAAAATTCAATTTATTTGATAATTTCCCAGAATAATTAGAGTTAATATGGGTTAATTAATATGCAAATCTCTCAGCAGATGTTCTGCAGCAGGGCCTGTGTGAGAAAACAGCCTCTGCTTTCTCCTACGTGATTTTGGCTGTCAGTTATTGGGTATAATTACTGTAACTAACCGAATACACACAAAACCTTTGGAATATAAAATTGTTACAGTTCTAGCTCTGCACAAGCTGCTACTTTTCTGCAATAAAAGCGAACAATTTCTTTCAGAAAATAGGAGCCTTTTTGTTCCTTTCTTGATTTAAAAAGAAGAAATGAATCAAGTAAATGGCTTATCTTTTTCTATGCATAATTAGGTCAGTATTATATGAACATTCCAATGAGCAGTGGTACAAACGTACATATAAAATGATAGCTCAAACCACCTGCAAAATCACATAAAATTGTTTTATTCAGAATCTTTTTTTTTCTTCCCCACCAGAACTTTGAAATGCTGAATGTCTTTCTTTCCCACATTGCCAACATTTTCTAAATTCAAAAGGATCCTACAACTTTATTAATTTTTTTTCTCTTCAAAGACACAAAAGAATAAAGTGGGTAAATGTTTTTAAAGGTACATGAAGAAGTGGACTCTTTTGTAAAAGGACTCTGCGCAGAGTTTTAAACTTAAAAATGTTTGCACTTTGAATGGCTACGAATTTATAGGTTTGGATTGCTCACCAGCCTACGATAGGTACAAAGGTCCAGGCTGGCTGAAACTCATACGCAGGGGCGAGATGCTGCTTTGCATACGTCAGACTGGAGAATACTTTTAAATGTTGTAACAAGTTACTTAGGAGGGGTCTGATAGGCTTTTCACGCGTTGCACGATTAATAATTTAATCAAAGATTGCTTTGTTCTCACGTATTGGTAAACCCCTCAAAGGATGCCTGAATGGGAACAGAGAAATTTTAGGCCTACTTAATAAATTTAGATCATCTGCCAAACACCTAAAATCCACGAGAGAGACTTATCTCCAGGACAATTATTCAACCTCAGTGCTTAAAAGCAGGATATGATCTTTTTTTTTTTTTTTCACTGACTGATACTGTTTTTTTGTTTTTTTTTTGTTTTTTTTTTTTTGTTGTTGTTGTTGTTTTTTTATATATCTACTAATCAGCAAGCATCTATAGAAAATTGTTTCCACCCCATTTTGGGCCGGAACGACTGAGTCACATTCGTGGTTGGCCAGGTCCAAATTTCCTCCTGTAGGACAGGAGTGACCGTGGGTGTGGTGGGCACACGCTTGACACCTGATAGACCAAACTGGTATCAAGTCTCGCTTGAGAAAGGTGTTCCAAGGCTTTAGATTGAGGTCGGTTGCGATCAAGGTCAATGAACTAGAGAGAATAACGTCATGATCCAGAAGTAAGAGAAAGAGTAACGCACAGATGGATGTCTTAACCTTCAGAATGTTTAAATAATTGGGGTTTCGATGACAAGGCATATGGCTGGGTCTTCCTGCAGTGGATTTCACCCAGACTTTCCCTGTTTTTGCCACCCAAACAGCATGTAAACAAACAGTGCAGCAGCAAGTTTGCACGAGCAGGATGATCCATGCTTGGAACAATCTGGTTGTCACAGACACAGCTCTGTTTGGACACCACAACTCTTATCTGCAGGCTTGCTCTAAAAGTAGTTCAATGACCACCCTTCCCTTTCCTCCCGTCCTTCCCTTTAGAGCCACTCTTCTGAGAGAGAGAGAGAGAGAGAGAGAGAGAGAGAGAGAGAGGCAGAGACAGAGGGGGAGGGAGAGGGAGAGGGAAAAGGAGAAGGGGGAAGGGGGGGAGAGGAGACCCCCTGCTTTCCTACTGTGCTTCAACTGCTTTTTCCCTGGCCCCAGCTCCCCTTTCCTGCTGCCTTTGCTTTCAGGTAGTGGAATTTGCTGACCCTGGCCGCTTGGTGGCCTAAGCCTGGATGTGGCAAAAGTCAGCTAGTCACAGCGCACTTCTGAATTCATCTTAGTCACAAAAGGGCTCTCCTTGGAGACATCCACCTGGTTCAGTGACTTCTATGGGCCTCCCTCCTCTACTGGGAAGAGAGGCCAAATCGCATGTTCCTTCCTCATTTTACCTCCAGGAACAGGTCACACAGATGAAACAATCACACCATTTTTGAAAACAGAAGAAGTTAAGTTTTCACTTGCTGAGGTGATGAGGAGAATTCCTCAGATAAAGATGCACCTTTTTTTTTTTTTTTTTTGCTGTAAACAAATAAATCTAGAATCTTCTCGCTCCCTAATGTTTTGGCTTTGAGTTGCTAAGACCTTCCTGAGTGTTCTAGACGTAAGGCACCTTCTCCTCTGTTGGCTTCATTTTAGTCATCAAGATTATCTATTGGCTGACAGCTGCGTGATCTGTGACCCACACCCTCAGAAAGGGAGCAGTTTGAAAGCAACTATGAATTTCATCCATTCTCTGGCCACCGTTATCTTATGAAGTATTGATAACACATTATCTTGCAGAGCAGAATAATACTGCACAAAATGATACTGAGATGTTTAAGACTGAAAGTTATTATTCAGAAGTTTACATAGTCTGCAAACACTTATCAGAAGCTCTGGACAGAAAGAACAGAACCTCCGTTTCATTAAGATACAGTGGAATGTTAGAGGTTTAGGGCCGATAAAGGCCAATTTTCAAAAAGTTCAGAATCTTCCTCGATGATAGAACAACTACATAAACTAAAATGAATGTCTCTCACGGCAGTGAAGACCTGAACATAGGTGTTCATACACTGACTGCAAGGTTTTAATAAATAAGACCTGCCTTTCCGAACATGTTATGGGGGGAAATCATAGAAATCATTGGAGAAGCCCCTTGGGTATTGAGCCCACAGAGGCCAGACTGTTGTGTATGTGGACATGAATTCTAGTAAAGAATACAAAGCAATATCAAAATATCTAACTTAATTTGACTCTTTTAAGATTCGTTTTAGGATAGCAGAACTATCCGGAATCGATAGAAGTTTATGGAATGATTTTCATATTTTAACTTACTAATGAGGCAGGAAAAAAGAGCTTTTTATCATTATGCCCGCTCAGTTTTCAAGCCAAGAAGCACTGATATTGTTAAGACTGGAAAGAATAAAAAGTCATTCTTCAAATATTTTTTTGCAAGACAAATTAATTGCTCTCCACTAGAACCCCAAAGATATGTAATATCTTTGAAAAAGACAACATATAGATCCAAAATACACAAGTTGCCTAAAAATGTCAAATGGCTTCACCAATTAAAATATATCAAACTTACGTTTCATAAAGATATTTTGATTTTTTGTGTGTGAATGATTTACTTTTCCTTACAAAGCCTGAGTATTTTAGTAGAAAGACACAAAAGGTATATTATCCCTGCTACTACTTTTCAATTTACAACATGCATATCAGCTTCAGTTTTTCTCTTAATCCGCACTAGCCTTTTTTGGTGCACACACACTGCACAGCATAGAAAGCAGTTTGGCATATTGGAACATAGTTGCACTAGAAATGACAAAATTCTCATATGCTGTGCCCCTTTTTACTGGACTTTTCCCATATTATTTTTCCATGTTGCTTAATCGACACATGGAACTTCCCTAATGCAATGTTCTATCAATGCAGACATTTTTCAAAAGTTGTATTTTTTATTCCAACTTAAGTCCTTGGGGGGAAATAGGCAGGCTAATGGCAACATGAAAACAAGCAGTATAGTTATAAAAAATAGATCATTGAAATGAGAATGAAGAAAGCGTTTTATAAAGAATATGGTTTAAAAATAAACCTTAAGAGAAAGAAGCCTTAAGTGGAAGATAGATGGCATTTTGAAATGTTTAGGAATATTTTAGCTAAAGAATCAGCAAAGTTTTGTAGCTAAAGGGCCATATGCCCTATTTTAATAAAAAGGAATCCATAAAAAATAAATTACTTTCACTAAGTATATGCAAATTCCAATGTAAGCAATCAGTGCAAAA
>NW_026575082.1:32097500-32102500 GCF_905146905.1 Nyctereutes procyonoides | reverse complement strand
TGGTGGCTCAGAAACTTATGTAATTGAAGGTTTTAGAAATAAACCTAAGATGTGTCCAATGCTTTGGCTTTTCGGTGGGATCTGTTGCATCAGCCTCTCGGAGGAGGTGAGCCATGTGGGGACCCTCCTTACGCAGCACCATGTCCTTTCCTCCCTCCCTCGCTCCCTCTTCCTCTTCCTTCTCTTCTGAAAGTGAAGCGCTCAAGTTCTCACTTTTATACAGGCAGTTAATGGAGGCCCAGCCCACATATGTGGGAGCACACCTGAACACCCGACCACACCTGCAGGGGGTGGCAACAGAACTGCACATGTTCACATAACGTTCTCAGGGGACTCAGGCTCCCGCTCCTTTTGTTTTCCTGGAGAGGCCTAGGTCAGGTCGGGGTGAAGGACACTGAAGGTTCCTTCCTTCCTCTCTTCACCTTCCCCCCTACCTAGTAAGTAAGCAGTTGACCTGCTTAGTTAACGCAGAAAAGATACACCTTTCATTTTCAGGACTCTCTTTGGGCAGAAAAACATGTTACGTGTATATCTCATCTTCAGCAAAGCTCTGGATCTTTAGATCAATATTTATCCAGTGTCCGGTGGGTGCTCTCTACTATGGGTATTCCGGGATCCCGGGGTACTCTGACCATTGTTAATCAATTTACTCTCATTTCTTTTCTTCTCTCAAACACTTCCACATCTGAGTTTGTTTGATGACTCATAAGGGCACCATACCAAAGATTAAGGATTAAGTTTAATAACTGTAAATTTCAGAGAACTGATTTCAAAGTGTGATAAAAGTTGAAGCACTTTGGTGTTTACAAGTTATCATACTTCTCTAAATGTCACCTCCTAAGTTCTTCCAATCCCCTGTTCTGTTTTACATGCGAGCATTTCTCTGGCTGCTGAGCATCTGGTCAGTAATCGCCTTAACCTTACAAAGAAGTGAGCTCTGAGTGCTCGGGCTCCCCTGCTCTCGGCAATGCTAACAGTGGAAATATGACTGGGATCATTGACAAGTCACTTATGAGAAAGGAGAGAAACTCTACATAATTGGCTCTGACTCGCTTGCCCACGAAATAGAGTACGATACGTATTACCTATGCATTCTTTCTTTGATCACTGGTTTTTGTTTATGGCCATCAAACACGCTCTTTATTTTTTACGATTATCCCTTCCATGTCTCTGCATTACTTCCATCTTGTTTATTCTTTATAATAGCATACTTTTGACCAGACAAGAGCACATGTTTTTCCGCGACCCTCTAAATCCTTCTCCTCATCTATGTTAAATGAAAGATAAGCTAATGAGCCATAAAAAAAAAAAAGAATGCACCAGCCCCCTTGGACATGCTGAGGCCATCCTATCCCTTGAAGCACGGTGACCCTTACCTAGGAGCTGAGTAAGGGATTCCAGGTTTACATGCCGTGCCCTTTGGACAGGCCCATTTGGCCTCCCTAATGGGCCAATTCCAAAAAGGAAGTGAAAAGAGAGGAAACAGCCTTGTACTAGAATCTAGAAAGGCCCAGCACTGCGAGCGCTCCTATCTCTCATACATTTTATGTTTCCGCAGGCTCTGGGGTCAGACTGCTTAAATGTGAATTCTAACTCACTTGTGACTCTGGGCTAGATGCTTAAACTGCCTCAGTGTCCTCCTCTGTCGAATGGGGGGGTAATGACAGGATCTCTCTCCATGGGCAGCCGTGAAGATTTAGATGAATCCAAACATGCGCAGCATCTAGAGCTTGGCACATGGTAAGCACTAAATCACTGCTGGGTGGTATTACTATTAGCATCATTGCTATTGTTTGCTAAGTCCAGGGGCAGTTTTAGGTGAGGGTGGCTTCTGTATATTTGTCTCATGCAATAATGTTGTGATCCGATCCTATAATAATTTACAGTAGTCATGCTGAACCAGGAAGATTTTATCCTTTCTCTGAATCTAAGTTTGGCAAAGAGTCACGGAGGGCATTGAAAGGTCGTAACACCTAAACACCAAGCAAAAAAAAAAAAAAAAATTAGGTGTTTGGAGATCCCCGCTGTGGGAGCGGGGCATCCCAGACACCAAACAAGGGGCAGGGCTGCCGTCCTCGAGGATGGACAGTACAATTCCGTTTTGCAGAAGCAGCAGTTAAAAGTTCAAGACGATAAGGGACTTACTGAAAGTTCGTGCAGCTAAGTGGTGAAATTGAGTTTTCCATTTTTCATCTGTCTGACCTCAAAAATGCAACATCTCTCTAAACGCTGCATCACACTTTCCGAAAGCTTGCACGCAAGGTACATGCTAAAGAGAGATTTTATGGTTTTTGACATTTATGTTGCACACATTCAAAAGAGATAAAAATAGACTCCATGCTGCTGATATAATTACTAGAGGCTATAAAAGCCATGCAAAAATCTGGAGATGGGGTGTGGGAATAGTCGGGGGAAGAACATAAACAAGGGAGCAGTGACACAAACTAGGACAACATACTGTCCTTAATCCCTTCACTAGCTCCCCAGGTCCTGGGCGAGTCCTACCACGGAAGACCAAGAACTTGGAAGCCTCCCCATCCGCAGGCAGGGGCACTGCCAGCAAGCCACAGGTGGGCACCGCATGAGCAGGTGAGAAATGCGACTGGAAAGGGGAGGCTGAGGATTCGGTGCCCCTAAAAGAGCCCATCAATCCTAATTATCCCGCCTGCGCGCTGCTTGTGCCCTACTTGGGTTTTTATTTTTCAGTCCGGCGGGTTAGGAGAGTTTTAGACACACGAGGGTCCGAGCCTCGGGAACCTGGAGAAGAAAGGTCAAGCAGCATCGGGAAGGGAGGCCTGCGCTCGGGTCCAGGTGGCCTCGGTGCCCGGGGAGGGGGGCCCGGGCCGGGCCGTGTCCCTGCGGCACATCGGAACTGGAGTGGCACCTTGCAGGGCGGCGGCCTGCACAGACACTCAGGACACAGGAGACAGGGAGCCCCGTTCGAGAAGATGCCCTGCTTATTCCCTCCCAGCTCCCTGCTCACGGCCTTTCACCTTTTCAGGATGCAAGCTGAGAGCCATCCTAGCCTGTCGTCCCAAGTGACACGCTGCCCACAGTTGCAGCAAGGCCCTTGCACTCCTGCAACCCTACTCCGGCCTCACCCGCAGGCATGGTGACAAAGCCCACCGAGCCCCCAGAGGATGTACATCTGGAGAGCCCAGCTCTGCAGAGGGCCCGGGGGGCCTGGGGGGGCCCAGTCGGCTGCTCAGCTCACCATCCAGGGTCCCCGGGGAGCCCGATGCGCAGGGACCTGCTCCTCCCTCTCCCTCTGGCCTTCTCTCCACTCATGCTCTAGGTCTCTGTCTCCCTCTCTCAAATAAATAAATAAAATCTTAAAAAAAAAAAAAAAGCCCAGACGGCTGCTGGTCCCACTCATAGAGGCTACAACTCAGACCCCACTGGATTTAGTGGCAGGTGCAGTCTGGCCTTGAGACTCTGGATCTTGCCCCCCGGATGGGAACAAAGGTGGATGCCTTGACATGGGGCTGCCGGCTGCCTCCAGAGCTGGCCTTGCTGCTGACCACTCATGTGGTCACCATGTCCTTCAGCCTCCAGTGGCCGTGAAGCCGAACTCATCATTCTTGGGGAAAAGGACACAGATCGGGTTGAAACGAACCGCTAAAGGTTACAAACTGACTCACGTGAGGATTAAAACCCAAAGCCCGTGATGGGTCCCGTCGAGGAAGCACTCGACAGCGTTCAGACTCTGAACATTGTCAGACTTCTGCAGTGCTTTTAAGGAAAGGGCAAGTGACTTTGGCATTTTGGACACAGAACCTTTCTGATGTAACAGACCTGAGTATCACGCTATGTTATATTGATCGCAGTGACTCCAAGGGGAACTATATACTCATTTTACTTGAAATCCTTAAGAAGTATATGGGTAATAATTACATCTCCCTTATAGCAGGTGTGAGTCTGGTGCAGTTTTTAGGGGTTTTTTTGTTTTTTTTGTTTTTTGAGTTAGCTCTCCCCCTAGGTAGTGTTCCTGGGTCTCTGGAGTGGATGAGTGGCTTAGAAACTGGGAGTGGGGAGTCATGGAAAGGAAGAGATGGGGAAAACGCACAGGGAAGAAGGACATGCAAAATAAAACACATTTAAATTTGTTACTACGCATGAGATCATATTTCTGGCACTTTGCAGAGGTCCTATGGAAGCTGTTAGTTCCAATATAGAAATACTAGAGTGAGTAAATTGGTGTTAAATTTAAATTTACTTAGGAAGTAATAGTCTATCTCCATTCCTTATAAGACTCTCTCAGGTAAATTGGGAAAAGAGACATCCATGGGAGGAAAGATTTTTCTAGTATTTAATCCACTGTTTCCCAGTATAAATGCGATTTGTGTTTAGGAAAATAAACATCCAGAAGGAAACCGCACATTTTATTGGCTTAGTGTCTCTTATGTTGGTAATTTAGAGGTGGTGTTGAACTTTGTTAAGAGAAAATAGTATTTAGTGTTCTCAAACAGGTGTAGAAATTACCTAAAGGTATACCAGACTGAAACTTGGAAATGTCGCTACGTCCATAGATCAATATTTACGTTTTAAAACTTGGAAATCCGAAAGGATAAGCATCTTGAATCCTATAACTTCCTTTTTTCCATGATGCATTTTGGAAGTCAGCAATACTCTGACCTCCTGCTGTGGCTCGGACAGTGACACCTGGAAACCTCTGTTATTTATTGTGAGGAAGTTTATAACCAAGCGAGTCTTCTTTTGATTCAGAAAGTTGCTCTCTTTCTGCAGAAACTTCTACCTCTTGGGTTCTCTACTTGCACGGGCACACGAGCACGTGTGCGTGTCACAGAGCATGGCTACGTGGGCATTGACTCTGTTTTGCAAGGTCTGGGGCACTCACGTTAATGTCTCTGTCCAAGTCCTAAATACAACCAGTGTTTCCCAAATACTACAATTCCCACGTGTTTGATAATCTGCAGGAAAGATGAAAACGCTGCATCTCACAAAGGTCAGTGGTGAAATACGGGGGACCGTAAACCTGT
>NW_026575082.1:31987500-32095000 GCF_905146905.1 Nyctereutes procyonoides | reverse complement strand
GTATTTGTGAGGACCACGCTCGGTCCCTATTGTGTTTTGGTGGCTCTTGCAGGCCCAGTCCTCTGCAGCCGGGCCCTTCTTGCTGGGGAGGCTCATCCTGCCGATCCCCCTTGGGCTTTACACAAGGCAGGGGTCTTGTCGGAACACGGGGTTTTGGAAGTTGGGGGAGAGCCATGCAATCATCCCCCCGGGTTCGTGAAGGTGCACATGGGTGTGCCGGCCGGCACCACCCCAGCATCGCGCACACACACACACACACCTCACACACCTCACTACACACGTCCTCGGGGCTAAATCTGCCTCCAATTAACCAAAAGCACAATTTTGCCCCGACAGGGAAGATTTCATTTGGTCCACATATGACTAGGGAGCCGATTTCATTTCCTGTAAAAACCCCCTCAAATGCTGCAAAGTTACCTGACTCAGCTGCTTGTAGAAATCAAATTCAGTCAGAGATAACAGCTAATCATTTGTCACAGTAAGAAGCAATTCCCTGAAATCGGAAGGGAAAACCTGCCGCTTCAATCCGCAGGTCTGTCAGATTGCTAGAAATTACATTCTGCTCTGCCTAACCTCTGCACTTGGATTGCTAACGACAAGGAGTCTGCTCTATCAGAAGAGAATATCATACAACCAGGAACCGCTTTTGATTCGTTCTGTTCCAATAACCTGAGAAAAGTTTCTGGACGTGCCTTGCCGCCTGGACCTCAATTTCCACCAACCTGCACGCTGGTTTGAATTTCCAGCGCCCGGCTCCGCAGCCACGGAGGTAAAATCTACAGGCCCACGATCGGCTGCTTCGTTGAAAGACAATGAAGAGTTGAGTTCACAGCCACACGACGGACACTTGCTTCCCGATACTTCGAGGATGCGACCGTCCAGTTGGGAGGGTTCAATTAAAATGCCAGGCGAGAGAAAGCAAATTGATTGACTTTCAAAACACAATCTAGATTTTTTTTTAAATGCTTCCCAGGAGGGAATTGACTTTATAGTCTCCTATGTAAACACTATTTGTGCAGCATATGATAAGTTTAATAAAACTCAATAATAGGTAAAACTTAATAATAAATAAAACACTTAATAATAAATAAAAAATGATATCTCACCTCTCTGTCAGATTTATTTTATTTTTTTTAAAGATTTTATTTATTTATTCACAAGACAGAGAGAGAGGGGCAGAGACACAGGCAGAGGGAGAAGCAGGCTCCATGCAGGGAGCCCGATGTGGGACTCGACCCGGGTCTCCAGGATCAGGCCCTGGGCCGAAGGCAGATGCTCAACCGCTGAGCCACCCGGGCTGCCCTCTCTGTCTGATTCATAATGCCCACAGCAGCAGTGGCTAGGAGAACAAGGTCATACCATCAACAAGGTTGCCCTGCGTGTGTGTGTATGTGTGTACACGGGGGACTGTTGGGAACAGGTTGGTTTGGTGTCTCACCCAAATCCTCGGGGGTCGGTACGAACTCAGGTCCCTCTCAAGGTAGCTTTCTAACCCCCAGGAAGGTAAAATCACATGATCTTTCAAAATACAGGTGACTTCTGTTTTGCAAACAGGACTCGGCCAAATACTTTTCTCTTTCCCTCCGACCAGATTTATGATGAATGCACATGTGGCTACTCTTTTATAATGACTCAAAGATGGAAACTCCGAGACTGCGTGTTTAAGAAGCCCATTTCTGAAGACTGAGTCGATCCCAAGTTTGTTTTGTGGCGTGTGCGTGTGTGTGCGTGTGTGTTTAAAGCATTTCATTTTCCACAGTGGAATCAGCTGAGGAGAGAGTGTGAGCTGTGACTCTGAATTTCCTTTGCTTTTGTCGAACTGTGTCACAACCGTAAAGTTATTTTAACAGAGTTTATTTGCCTAGGCATTTCCTTTCTCCTGTAGTAGCGTAAGGAAAAGGGAAACAACAATTTAACATGTATGTACAGTTGAGTGGATATGAGGGACTCTTGCAGCTCCTTTCATGAGCAGACAGTTCAATGATAAGTATGTGGGCTTTTCTTCTTGAAGCTTTTAAAAACTATTTATAAATCCTTTTGGCTTCTTTCATCTCAATGTTCCTCAAACGACTGCAGTGGGAATTAGACAAGTTTGAAAGTTCTAATTTCTTTCTTTCCTGGACCAATCCTGACCACTCGTATCATGGTTAATACTGGCTCAAACAGGGGAACTTTCATAAACTCTTCAACACATTATGTATTTGGTGTAAAAAAAAAATCATTACACAAAGTACAACAACTGATGCCACATAATATATTGGGTGGGATTACCCAGTAAAATTCCTTAAAGTAAAACTCTAATCAATCCTCCTTCTTTGGTCTTCTCCTAAGTCCCCTTGGACTTAGAGCCTCTCTTGCATAGTCATCCGTACAGTGGCCAGGGCTTAAGCTCCAGTACTGTATGAGAATGCAAACAAGCAGATTTCACAATCAGATGACACCGAGACTTACGCTCGCTGTGCCAGACTCTCTTTACTGCCTGTTCTCTCATCTTGGGCCAGCCTAGGGATCTGAGAACCTGCTGCAGTTAGAAAGAGGCCACCTGACTGCCGAGCTGCCCTCCTGTCTATTCTCAATTATCCCAGCAACACAGACACCACCAGCCAGGGTTTCCCACCATTGTCCTGGCCAGAAAGGCGCCCCTCAAAGGGGTAGATTTATTTCTCCCTGGAGAAAGGTAACATAGAAGAAAATGCCCTGTCAGTCTCTTCAGGCTTTCTATAATATCTCCATTTCCAGGGTCACACGTGTGCCCTAAAAACTCTCTTCTCCTCTGTTTAGGAGGCCAGGTTGATTATGTAATAGTGCCTGACATTTATGCATTATCCTACCAATAGGAGAGCCCAGTCATAGGCATTTTTCCTTTTGTTTTGTTTTGCTTTTTAAAGATTTCATTCATTTATTCATGAGAGTCACACATAGAGAGAGGCAGAGACACAGGCAGAGGGAGAAGCAGGGCTCCCTGCAGGGAACCCGATGCGGGACTCGATCCCAGGACCCAGGGATCACACCCTGGGCCGGAGGCAGATGCTCAGTCACCAAGCCACCTGGGCGCCCCGACGTTTTTCACTTGAACCTCACAACAATCCTTTGAAGGAAGGGGGGTGCGATTATTATCATAGTCATTTTAGAGATGAGTAAACCAAGGCTCAAACTTTTAACTGACTTTCCCCCAGATCACCTAAAGTCAGAATCTGGATCGGATTCCTGCCCTCAGAACCTATCTGACCCCAGATGCTACCTGTGTTCTCTCTGTCACCTCTGGGGGTACAATCCAAGTCAGCACACAAAAGCCAAAACAGAGTTTCTAGCTATTGAGCAGAGTATGGCAGTGCAGGTATACTGTCCTTGTTCATCGCTGTCGGTGGATACATCTGTGCTCGAGCATGAGAAAGAAATGGAAAGAAGGGAAGGACTAAGCCAAGGTTGAGGGCAACTGAAGTTAAAGTTGTAGAAAAAGCAAATTAGACTGGAGAAAGAACACCTGGTCTGCAATATGTCAAAAAGGTATTAATGAGTTAAGTGACGTGTATCATTTTGAGATAGAATAGGTTTGTCTTGCTTGAAAGGTCTTTTATTTATCTATTTTAATTTTTTTTAGGATTTTATTTATTAGAAAGGGAGAGAAAGAGAGCACACAAGCTGGGGGAGCAGCAAAGGGAGAGGGACAAGCAGGCTCTCCACTGAGCAGGGGTCTCCGTCCCAGGACCCTGAGATCATGACTGGAGCCCAAGGCAGCCACTTAAGCAACCGAACCAACCAGGGGCCCTCAGTTTTCAAAATTTTTATACTTTTTAATAATAATAACTCACTGATTATATGCTGACTTTGTAGACCTTGTACCACACTCATTCTCATCTCCCAACATATCTGAACATAAAATTCAAATGGGTCCCACAAATGAACAGACAGCTATAGACTAACTCATGTAAGTACCTTTTTGGTTGACATTTTTTTTGGTCCCAATTAACACTGCTTTGAGGATCTGAGGTTAGGTATTCGATTAAAAGTATTACTCTCCACTCAGTCAAGAGGGTATCACATCATCTAAACGCTGAGACCAATACTGAAAAGTGATGTGCAATGTCACAGACTCTGTAACATGCATGGGAAACTGAGTCCCTTATACTCTGTGGGAACTTGAGGTCGGTCCCCTGCTGCCTGTATTTTTGGGCTACTTTCATTGCTTCTTTAATGTTATCTCTGTTACACATACACACCAGCACTACCACCAGCACCACCACACATACCACATACTACTTCACATTTTCTGGCATTTTTATTTACTAGAATTAAAAAGGGGGAAAAAGAATTCACTATGACCTCTAACATTTTAAAGTTGCCTCTCTTTATAATTTTATAACTGAAGCCTAAACTCTGAATGGATAGAAATGGGAACCGGAAATGCTCACTGGCGTCTACGTTAGCATCAGGGGGAGACCCTGTAATAAGTTACCTGACTTTCAGAAGAAAACACACCAAAGAATTTGCAATTCTTGTCAGCTGGGTGAGTCTTACCAGTATTGATTCATAGCACAGTATTCACCTTGGGCATGATAGAGATTACTGGATAACAGGAGGCTCGGGCTTTTAAAAATCATCATTCTTTAATTTTGTTCACATTTCAACTGATAGGAGACACAGCAGATACTTAAATTTTCTAAAAGAAAGGGGGAAAAAAACCCCTGCCCATTCTTCTGAAATTTAAGTAGGCAGCCCTTGAAAGATCACTGGGAAAAGTCTGTATTTTCTCAGGTTTAACTAAATAATTTATGCATACTTTCACTTTGGCATGATGAAGCAATTTTAGCCTTTAAAACCCACAACTACTCAGGAGGGAAAAGGTCTGGTTCCTGCAACTTAAATAATTTAAGCATCCAGGTGGAAATGCTTTCAGCAGTTCCCTTTTTTTGAGACAAAGGAAGAAGACTTCAGAATTTTGAGATACCAAGAATAAAGAATTGATAAAAGATGTACCCTTGGATGTATTTAATTTAGAATGGAAATCCTGCAATCTTCTTTTAAATGATGTGGACCCGAGTGAGAGAGGAGGTGAAATGTCTGCTTGCCTGCTGTTTATAATAAATGAACACATAGGAAATAATACGTCAGCAGAGCCCTAAGTCACACACACACACATATATACATATACAAACACACACACACACACACACACACACAAATACAACTATCTATAAGGCCTGCTATCATCCTATAGCCCGCATCAACTCCAGCCCTAAGCATTAGGTAGCTATGAGAGATCTCAGAAGGAGCTCTGTTAAGAAGCCTTGTGCTTTGATCCCTGGCTTCCTGAGTCATACAAATGTGTATGTATCTTTTGATACATAACTGAGTATATCAGGACAAATGAGAACCCAACAAAATGTCACTTCTCTAGGACAGAGGATTGAAAAAAAAAAGGGTAAATGGAACTATTACAATCCAAGAGGGGGTTTTGAAATGTAGGTGTCCAATATAATAAGGGCTCTGAGCTCCCGGCCTCTCAGTCTTGTGTCAGACCTCAGAACTGCCATGGGGGAAGTTTGCTTTCCCACTTACGGATCTGTAAGTGACATACTTGTAAAAGAGTGTGGGACTTGGAACACAGCCCCTGTAGGTTTAGAGCACCGTTTACAATCAGAAAGTTTTCAGGGTTAAAAAATTTCCTGCCGTCTTATAAACAGACCCCAAAATGTACATAATACTTAGTGCTGTTCTTTCTCGTGGGAGAGAAAACCACCCAGCGACTCATACACGAAGCACTTTTTTTTATATATATATATATGTATATTTGTCACATCCAGATTTGATGGCTCATGCAAAGATGAAAGTCAGCTAAGGTACAAAATAAGGTAACAGAGCTAGAGAGTTGGTTTCCTTTAGAGTTGAGTGTGACAAATTATACAGGAAGGGGGAAAAGACCTCTTGCTATGTGTGTATTTCTGCAAATGCACGGAGGCTTCGGTCCATTATAGAGGAAAACGAGCCTTCGACGCTCATGGATTTTAAGTCTCCCAAACTTTTGACCCTGGGCATCCTGGGCACGCAACCCACTGGGTCCCCTAAAGAGAGAGCCTGAAGAAAACATGAAGAAAGGTAAGCCGCTGAGCCAACAGGAAATGTTAAGCTTGGCCAGGGCTGCATAAAAGAAGGTTGCTGAAACCAAACAGCACGTCCAGAACAAGGTCGCTATGTTATGATGATTTCATTCTGAACGCGATGCTGGATTTGTTTCTGTTGTGGTGGTGTGGGTGAGGGCCACCTACGGTGACACAGGTCAGGGACGCGGAGTGGGGAAGAGGCCTGTTAGCTGGTAGGCTCATCAGTGCCGTTAGGGGATGGAAGGAATATTATTCTTGATAGAAAGAGGTTGAACAGCAACAGCCAAGGTATGGAATGTGAATGGTGGCCCAGAAAGAGATTGAAGTGGGGGGGGGGTGGCTGTTGCTTTTTTCTTTCATTTTCTTTTCTCCTTTTTTTTCTTTTCTTTTCCTTTCTTCCCCCCCCCACCCCCTTTTTGGTCATCCATTGACTTTAATTAAGCCCAGCCAGCCTCTTAAGCATGGGAAACTTGGAGAACTTTTTTGTTTAAAGTGACCTTGTTCCCAGGGTTTTCCCCACAACTTCTCTCAGCTCTGTTGCAAGGATGAATATTCACATTCCTGCTCTGAATCTTAGAACAGGGCACCTGGCATAAACAGAAAATTGTAATCTCATCTGAAGTATAATACTAAGAGAGGGCTTTTTTTTTTTTAAGGAAAAAGAAACCTTTCTCCATAATCCTGCTAGTTATACTTCTTAACTGTATTATTTTAAGGCAATTAATTCAAATTTTAAAATAATGAAATTACTAGCAGAGACTCTAAACTTCTTTTAGTATATTAAATTGGGCAGATTGCTTCTCTCCTTCTAATTATGAATGTTGCAGTTACAAAAGAAACTGTCATTTTGATAGAGCAAAAGACAATCTGTCTGCCAAAAATGTCCAACCATAATTCTAAAAAAAAAAAAGTCATCGGCATCAAGAACACGCTACTTTGTTTGATGTACTGTCTTATTGGAAACCTAATTTGCTTTCAACCCCTGAGACAACACATAACATAAGTTTGTGTGACTAATTTTTCTTGGAAATATGAGTAATTAGAATTAGGGGCCATTTTCATAGCAGGAGTGGACAGGTTTTTTAAAAATTCAAAGTAAGTGCTGGAGTTATTTTCTTTGCTTTTTTTATAGCACTCCTAAAACCAAGTAGAGGGGGGATGCTGAGCTTTGTACTGGATAATGTGAGTCCCCATGTAAATTGTGAGCGATTGCAAAGTACGGAAAGGTTTATTACCTAAGGTGAGCCCTCCCAGAGCTCCTGGAGTATAAAAGCATTAAGCGTATGTTCTAACAAAGTCATAAAAATCAATAAACAGGAACCCCCCACCTGTGCAATGGCCCCAGTGTTAAGTTTTATACATGTAGTAATAGTGCATATCAATTTTCACCACCCTTCCTACGCTAGCTATTACAGGGCCTACCACCACCGGAGGGACGGCAAGAGCCGTACCATTCATCCATCCCACGGAGTTGTCTACATGCCAGGCCCATTGCATCATTGTCAGTTTTATTCTATCTGCAACTGGACAAGGCTGCAGCCCTAGCTTCTATACACCCACTCAGTACCGCAACAATTGCAAACTGTGTGCCTCTGTTTAAAGAGTTTACAAGTCCTCCTGAAAGAAAAACAGAACCGTTGCATATTAATGCCCCAGACCCCAGAGGATCACACAATGGAAAGGGGAAAGACACATCGCTGCCACCGATATGTGACCTTGTCCAACTGCTGCAGTCTCTGGCTTCTCCACCAAGGTTTGAAAAAAAAAATAATCGTGCATTCTTGATAAGCATCCAGATGACCAGGTTTCTACAGCAACTACTTCTAACCTGCCTGCTCCTGAAGAGCCAAAAGATTCAGAAGGCAGGGGTCACCATTCTATCACATGCACGGTAACATATGCTCAAAAATTTGGCCCTGGATCGGCAGTATTTTCACCAAGTTACAGAAATAACTGCTAACATCACACTTACTTCATCAAGGAAATCCTCTCACCCCACCTCCCCATTTTTACCAATACGGCAGAAAATAATCCCTGAATGTGTCACCTTGCACCACATCCACTCTTGGCCATCCATTACTCTGCATGCAGTGGGGGTGGGGGGTGGGCAGAAAGCTTATTAAAATCTCAGCCACTTGTTGGTAAAAAGGTCCAATAACTTTGGGGGAAATAACCTCACTTGGGGCATTCTGGGGGAAAAAAAAGAACAAAAGAGGGAAAAAAAAGCCTCCTTTTAATTATAATCCAGAGATAACTGCTCTATAGCAATGAGGAACATCTGAGACGAGAGCCTTCATTCAGACACAGGACTTGGGTTTTTTTTTTTTTTTCCTTTCTCGTAAATGATTCTATTGGCCACAGTTTTAATAGACCTCAAAAGCAAAACGCAACCCTTGTGGTGACTCCTCTTCTCCCCTCCCCAGCAAAAAAAACAAAACAACCCCCCACCCCTCTACACCGCCCCCCCCAAAAAAAAAACCAACCAGGAGTTTTATCTGTCTGAGGTTGCCTTTGATAGCGCTCACAGCACGGAAGTGCCACTCACGGGTACTTAAAGCTGCGTCATTTAGGAGCATAAAAATAGAATAAAGTTGTGCGGCAAATGAGAAATTATGATATAACTCAAGTGCTGTGGCATGAAACAGGCGAAATGAGCCATCTAAACATTTTCCAGAACCAAAAACATAAAAATAAAGAAAAGAGAAAATGCAACTCTAGTGTGATTTCCATGAAGGTACACTTGAAGTCTGACTTCCATGCCATCCACCGGAATAGTTGCTATGGATATTATGAGAAAATTAGACATTTCTAGCAATGCAAAGAAAGTGAAGCACTGCAGTTGTGAACAGCTGGCATACAATAGATAATTTAAGGGAAAGTGACCCTCATGTATAATTTTTAACTGAAGAACTGTCAGGCCCCATTAGTTCCAATAGGGCCTGCCAGGACCAAGATCGGTTTATAGGAGTATTGTATTAGCATAGTTTCTGAGAGAGCAGCATGAAAACATAATATGGGGATTCAGTAAATTTAGTGTTTTTAAAAATTGTACACATTATTTGTTACACTGACATCAATGCTCTCCGCCTGTGTGTTCAGAATGAAAAGCCCAATAGGGTAGCCGACTGCCATGGTAAACAATTTGTGAAAAAGCCCTTCTGAGCAGTTGTACTATGTTCAAAAGTAACCCCCAAAAGTTAAAAGGAAAAACCAGATCGTGGCTATCGTACTGATTATTCACCGTGCTACCGAATGCTTATGACTCAAAGGTCTTGAAGGAAATAGGGCAAGGAGCAGAAAAACTATACACAACCAATTCACCCGAAGTTCTTGTCAGGAAGTATGGAAATTCCCAGTTGGTGAAGGAGGCAACGCCATCTAATCGGGGAATAGATCATGTATGTCTTAAGAGCACTAGCCAAAGTAAATCACAGAGAGAGAGAGAGAGAGAGGGAGAGAGGGGGGGTCACCTCTTCCCCCTCGAGTTGGCCGTCCAACTAAGCACACTTGTACGAAAGCTTCCTTGGCAGCAGGGTTATCTAACTGACACACACGGTGGAACGACAAGGATAGGCAAGTGGCCTGCTACGGTCTCCAGTAGGGCCATCTTTACTGAGAGCGTCGTTTCGTGGCTGGGCAAAGGAAACAGTGAATACTCCGGGAGGGCTTCGTGGAGAAGGGGGTAACGGAGCTGATGAGGGCTGGGTCAAGGGCGGCTACGTTTGGCTTCGGGTGGAACGCACCGCATTTCATGTCGTCCTGAGATCCGGTGCGGTTCAGAGTCATGTTTGCCTCACCTCTGCATCTTGAGAGAGAGCTGCTTGCTGTGGTCCTGTTGGTATTCTTTGGTGTAGATGTTTCGAGGAAACCTCAGGCACTTATATCCCAAATTAACGGGATTCTTGGCCTCCTCTCTCCCTTTTAATGTTGCGCTGATGTGGAATTAATCTCTCTATTTAGGTGGTTTGTCTCGGCTACAAATATTAAATAGTCAAGTCAACATCCTTATATGCTTAAATCTACCCATTCGCTTATTTAGAGAGGCAACTCTTCACTTCCGTAATTATAGCCACTTAAATCAAAGTCTACTAATTAGATAACATAGCTGGGCTTTACAGGTATTATAGAATATTCTTTACTAGACACCATATTACAAGTAATCATTAGCTCAGCTATAAAAGGGGGTTTAAAGACTAATGTATTTCTTAATTTGCTTTATAACCTAAACAAGCCATCAGCGTACATTAATAAGCATAATTGTTCTTTTGGCATCTGTCCACTCATTTGGGCCACCTTGACAGCTCCGGCAAACGCATCAGCGGCACTCGGTAACCACACGGCACAAGGAGGAGTCATCAGTGACATCTTCTCGAGTACGTGGTTCGTGTTAAAGTATTTTGATATTGAGAGATTGAGATCTCGGTTGGCTTGCCATAACGTCCCCTTACAGATGTTCCAGACAAGGAGCCTGACAGATCTTTCCACCTCACACACCGCCTTCAAGTGGCCATAAAACGAGCCTTAACGAGGTGATAAATGTGTTTACCTTTGATTAGGTGAGCTTCTGGGGAGAGAACCTGGAGGGCCACTTCCCAAGAGCAACTATGTACAGAAAGGGCTGGGCCCTGCGGCTCCCCTGGGAGCCCTGAGGTACGCGCGCGAGCAAGGCCAGGCCAGGCTCACCTCAGGCCCTCAGCTCACTTTCCCCAGGGCCGCGCCGGCTTCCCAGTGGAAGGAGGAACACCTGAGACACATTTTTACCTCACCTGTGGATGCCAGTGCTTCTTAGAGAATGCACCCCAGGACCCCAGGCCTCGTGTGATGAAGCGCCATGGTCACGGCGCCTGCCCCGCTATAGCACGGCTATACTCCCGCTTTGCCTGCTCCCCCATAAACGGTGAGGCCGGAGAGATCTCGTCTCCCTCACGTCTGTGTCCCCAGGGCCCCTGGCCCGTGGCTGACGGTTACGGCTGTCTTCACTTTGTTGTTGTCCTCTTCCTCAGATGCTTCGAAATCCCCGCATCCGGACTTACGTATATAGATTCTGATGGCCTACTGCCTTTTGCCAAACGGGCCAAGACGCATCCCCCGAGAGCATTATCCAGTAACAGGCCCCCTACTCGTCTCCGATGACCTCCTTCGGGGTGGCTTTGACATATTCGCCACGAAGGTGTGGTGGTCTGAGGAGACTGTTATCGCTTGGTCCTTGACAACTTCCGAAAACAGTTACTCTTGGCCTAACGAGCCAACACGTAACTGGTAAAAACTGGAAGCGGAATAAGGCCAAAATGGCAGCCTCCCCACACAACTTGCACACGCCTTCTAAAATAAAGAAAATATGAATAAAAGGTAACTTATTCAGTGTCACTCGTACATATTTATAGTTTAAAAATTAGTCAAAGTTTATGTCCTGAGGTTGCACCTACAGGAAGCCAGATGTGCCTTCCGCATGTGACCTAAGACAGGCCTGGAGCAACAGCTAGATAATTTCTCGCTCATCCTCTACACCGTCGATTGCGGCGGCTTTCTGAGGTGAGAGAAACTGACAGCACTAACTCTCCAGGGCAGAACTTTCCAGTCAAGTGGATCAACGGACTGAAAATCTCTTATGAATAGTCATTAGGCCTTCATTACAAACCCCTCAAAACCCAGTTCTCTTTTCGCAACCAAATGCCTTTTGTCATCTTCACAAGGTGCATCATTTAATTACCAATTGATTTCTTTATATATGACAACATGTCAGATAGCAAAATACAGTGTATCTCCCTCAGGGGGCGAAGTCTGTTAACCATCAGTATGCTGGGCTACGGAATTAGCTGAAAAACAGACACCCTGCATACTGTTTTTTTCCTTTTTAGCCACTTTTCCTAACATCTGAGCTTCTTTCTTTTTGTTGTAAAAAGCCAATAAGAGAAAAAAAGGAAGAAAAATGCTAATGAGAATCATGATAGAGTCCTCCCATACCCTGAAACACTTTCAAATTAGTGAGAGTACATTTTAAGCTTCCTCTACATGGAACATGAATACCCAGCAACATATAGGGAATATACAGTGAATTCCAAAATGCAACTATATAGAGAACTACCACAGCCCATCTTTCTAACATTAAAGAAAAAAAAAAAGTCAAACAATTGTTCTCATTATACCAAGAATTTACTCAGCTTCTGACTTAGCTAATGCACTGAATCTTCCGCTGCGCAACCGCTGCCTGATAATCAAGTCAGTACTGTATTAATAAGCTGAATAATAAGGGAATTTCAAAAATGTACAGGACTATTATACCGTAACAATAAAACCTCAAACGGAGTAAACCAGGGCAGTGCTGAAGGTGGGCGTCAGGAAAGAATGAGAGCAGTGTTGCGGCAATGCACCCCATTGTGTGGTCGTGTAAATGCCTGCTTCTTTCATACACAGAAGCCACATTACATGAGTCCGAAATGTTCTCAGAGCGTCACTGTGACTGGCTGTGCTAGAACCTGGCACCGATGGGTACTGAAAGCTGACATTAAACTGTAGGATGTGCTGCAGGTGTGCAGGCCTGGGAACGTGCTCTAATTACATATTTTCCTGCCGCGCAACAATTAAGGTCGCCAAAATAATTGCCAGTTTCTTAATCCCTCTCTAACAAGACTGACATAAGGAATGGTTTATTTTTCTCTGGTTGTTTTGAAAGTGTTCTTCAAGATTTTGGTTTTCTATGGAACTGCATAAAACTAATTCTTATGTTCAGATGTGTGATTATACCCATTGTTAAAAAAGGGGGGGGCTGTCTTTGAATGGTAGTAAAACTAAAATAATAAGAAAAAGTAAATTGTATGACTTGGTAGGTGGCTTAAACATTTTTCCTCTCAGAGAAGGTAAATTTTTCTTTGAAAACCCTATGTTTCTACTTTCTGAACTGCTCAAATCAGGTGGGATATTACACCATGCTGGGAAAAAAAAAAGAAAAAAAAAAAACCAGACCACAGGCAAACACCGACAGAAATAGGTGTCTTCAGTTGCTTAGAGGTGGTTCTTAACCTTTGGGAAGGTCAGACATAGATCCCTTTAAGAATCTGACCCACTGCCCAGGAAGAGGCACCAACGTATGAAATGTTACATGCAATTTCTGGTGGCTCCCAGACCCCTTAAAAATCCATTAATGAATCACAGGGAAAGAAGCCCAGCCAACTAACAAAATACTGCAATTATTTATAGACCTCCCTTCATTCACCCATCCTTGCATCCCCTGAGCCATCTGACCACCATATGAAGGATACCCTATCTACCACAGGTGTCGGGAACCAAGTTTGTGGGATTTATATTCTTAACTCAGACCCATTTATTTCATTATCATTAGTTGTCAATTTCCCATTTGAGTTGGGCTAATTGGGCAGAGCTGAATCATTTAGTGCATTTTGAGGCAGCTTACTCACTCTTGCCCCCTTTCCTACAAATCAGAAGATAGCAGCGCGTGCTGATTGAGTACTTAGCAGACAAACCGAAGTTATGTCAAGCGCATTACGATTTAACACAGGCTGAATGGTAGGGGCAGCAGATGTAACTAATGGGGTTAGGGAGAGAAGAAGCTGGAGTGGAGAGAGAGGGGATAGAGGGAAAACAAAAGTGATTGTATTGGTAATAGAGACTTCAAAGGGGAGTAGTTTGGAAGATTTTGGGTGGGGGGTGCTGGCAAATGGAAAAAGAGGCACATCTGCCTAGAGAGTGGCTGATACAGGAGAGAGGAGAGGCCTGCCAGGAGCAAAAGCAAAGGAGGAGAATCAAAGGCAAGGCAGTGGAGTGCTGCAGAAGAAAGGGAGCTCGATCCTATTGATGGAGGTAATGACACTAGGCCTCATACGGTTGGAACTGTCCCAAATTGTCCTGCTTTGAGTGTCCCGTCCATGAGACATCTTGCTAAGTTGCAGATAAAAAAACAAAAAAAAAAACAACAAAAAAAACTAATTGTAATGATTTCATCTTGACGTTTGAAAATACACCAAATTCATTTTGACGTTTGAAAGATCCTTTTATGACAAGACTGGTGTGTAGTTTAAGTATTAACTGCTTCCCCCTTCTTTCTCTCTTATGCGTTGGCTGCATAAAAACAGTATTTGGTCAAGAGCTGAGCTCTCTGAGCAGAAAACTAAAATTTGAGTTTTATAGATAGAAGTGAGGAACAGGCCTGCTGTTTCTCTTCTTTCATGAGACAAATGAGATACTTTTGTTCCTACTTGAGGAGGTGGACACTTGAATCCCAATGGCTCTGTGTGTGTGTGTGTGTATGTGCATGTGTGTGTGCGTGTGCGTGTTACTGCCCATACAACAGGGGGTAGGGAGAGAAGGGTACAGACCAAACCCATAAAGCAGTGTCAGGAGGGAGTGCAGGGACCACAGCTGGTCTGTGCCACTAAAAATCATACCATATTCTGTGGTGCTGTTTCCACCACCCCTGGACAACTCCTGTCCTCGCTCCCATGGTAAATCCCACTTTTTTTTTGAGGCCAGCTCAAGCATGTCATTTCTTACAGCTGTGCTGTCCCGCTTCAGGAGGGGGAACCTCAGCCCCTCCGTGTACATGAATGGAATCAAGGACTTACCTTGATTATTACTCGATTCATTCTATCAGTCATTCAACAAACACGTATGGCCTTCTTGCCCATTGATGGACTATTAAGCATTTATTGAATATTCAATTTTTTAATATTTACAATGTGTCAGGCTCTGAGCCTAGCAAGCTGGACTTTCTGACACTGATCTGAGAGGCTCTGTGAGCATCACCGACAGAGCTCTGGTGCTAAAAGGAGTACCTGGCACCTGGTAAGTAGCTGGTGTTGGTCAAGTACAAGAATGAATTGGCTGAAGATAAAGTAACTTCCCTGTTGGCAGGTATAGAGTAAAGCGCTTGGAGCAGGTGTGAGCTTTTAAGAAATGGTTTTCTCATGTAGAAGTCCAGCCATTGGCAACCTGAGTTTTTTAGGTGTCGCAGCTCAGTTCCCGGTCGAATCCCGATCCTGGTACAGGTAAGGGTTCTCCTGGGCCTGGGCCTGGGCCTGGCCCCGGACACCAGCCGCCCACTGCCTCCCAGAGCATGCTGAGTAGATGTCTGTGGATTCGTCTTTGATTGATATAAATGTCATCAAGTCCGCCCCGGGCCGCTCACCCACACTGGTGGGACTCCTGTCTGTGGATCTCGTGGGTGCCCAGAGACTCCCTACCAGACACTATTCATATAATCCTACACCCACCCCACACCAGGCTTTTTTTCTAACCCAGTTTCCTTGACCTGTGTTTTCCTTCTAACCAGCAGCCTTCAGAGACAAAAGCAGAGCACTAAATCATATTCTTAGAAAAACACCATTGGGCTATTTTGGTCATTTGAGCCGCTGTTCGTACACATACCTGAAAAGTTATTTTGAGATAGTGTAGCTCACCAAATTAAATTTTCCTCATTATCGTGATTACTTCAAAATGATCATTAATCTGCTCTTTGGCTTTCAAAGTGGGAAACATCAAAGAAACCAAAGTTCTCCCTAATTTAACTTTTCCTGAAAAGTGACTGATTTACAAACAAATTACTTGTGCCTTGTAAGGAAGAGCCAAACGTGTCTGCTCATTTGATACATTTTCAAGGGCTACAGTGTGGAAATGAAGCTCTAAGAAGCTCCTGTGTGATCCACAAACAACTTCACGCTATATTACACGTGCATCAGATACGGGGACCAAACCTCCGAGTTGCAAGCGACCTGCCACACGGAAAGCTTGCCTGCCAAAGCCTGAAACGGCTTATTTAAATTGCAAACTTTCCAGCCACCACTTAACAGGTGATTTTGAAAGTTCATTACATAAACGAAGCAGCTTCATCTCCATACGTTGTGTCTGAGGTCCTGCGTGCATCCTCTTTGGGAGGTGCCCCCTCAAGAGCTCATCAACTGTGTTAATACATCGCCTTACAGAGTAAAAAATGTCCCTAAAACAGGCATGAGGCTTAAACAAATCTTCCAACTTGAGGGCAAATAATGCCAGAGAGGTGGAGAGGAATTTCCAGGATGAAGTTTTTTGCCTTGAATAGAGATCACATGAGAAGCATTCTGAAGTCACAACTTCATAGCGTAAGATGATCAAAGCCAAGTATTAATACTTTCGTTATCAGCTCACCTTCTAAACAATATTTCAGTAGGTTTCCTTTCACACAGTGATATTTGTAATAAATGTTCTGCCTTTGTTTTAAAGTCAGTCTGTAGAAAGATGACATCAGCTTAGCAAACAATAAAGTGCCTGTAATATTGTCTCCAGAGGGCTGTTACATTTACTTTGTAGCAGTAAAATTCAATTTTCAAAAAACACTACATGAATGATGTTAGGTTATTAACCCTATCACGGCCGTAAAAATATCATCATTGTGTGCAGGATGTAGGTCACTATCTAGAAGCCGTAAGTTGCTTTTTTGTTAAATAATCCATTTAAGCTGCTTTTCTCTCCCCATAGCTTGGGCTGTGTCCCTTCCTTTGGGGAAAAGCTACTCCAGCATTTAGTGAGCAGGCTGGAGCAAGACCCCTACACTCTGCATCCTGAGGCTCTGTTTCTTTTGTTGCCATACAGTTACACCTCCCAGGCTTGAAGTCATTCCTCGCATTGACTTTTTACCGAAGCCTGTCGATCTTGAATCAAAAAAAAAAAAAAAAAAAAAGAGAGAATATATCTTATCAAGCTTTTCAAATGGCAGACTCATACCTCTTACACATTTCAGTTCGAGGACAAAAAGGAGATAAGGGATGTGTCCCATTTCAAAGCCTGAACCACTCTTGCATTTCAAGACCTTGGACACAAGCACTTTATTTCGGGACCTGAATATGTTTCAGTCGCCCTGTGTGAGTAAACACAGTATATACCTGATAAAAGCGACTCAAATCTCTCATGTTCCGAAAGAAGGAGAATGTTTATCGGCAGCCTATCAGCATGCAAAGAGTTAACTAGTTAAACTTCTACAAACCCCCACAGCAACTTTCCAAAAGCTGACAATAAGTAAAAGAAGTGCTGGTTATCCATTTTTTAAAGGGATGGGATTGGTTTTAGAAGAAAAGGAAAGAGGATCAAACACCTCAATGCAACAAAAGGTTGTGTCAGAAGGCCCTCAATCACAAACCTCCTTCAACAACAGATATTCCAACCTTCCAGAGCAGTTACCCGGGCAGCACAGCTAAAAAGTTCCCTGACGTGAAAAGAACAAAAAGCAAAGGGACAGAGGTAGTTATTGTCATGCACACTCCTCTCCGTCTCTCTCTCTCTTACTCTCTCTCTCTTTCTCTTTGGCTCAGGCTTTTCCCTCCCCCACGAAACTTTTGCATAAGCTGTTAGAGAAAAGTGATGGCGTAGCTTGCCGTAAAAGAAATCCCCTGTTTGTGAGCTACCTCCTAGGTGGCGAGGTAGGCCTTGGTGGATTTTCTCTGAGAAACACCTGATGAATGGAGAGATCATCTACGTGCATGCTTCAAAAGCATCATCTGAAACGATGATCACAGCCCCGTAAACATGGTCAACGTTCCCTTGTAAACACTGGTGGGTGGGTTGGCTGGTTTGTTTCTAATTGATAATGTTTTCTTCTCAAATTCTGTCTTCAGTACGCGGTGGACGTGAGTTATTTGCATCTTCTGTGTTGGGTCTTAGAGGTATCTTAACAGCGTGTATGAATTTTCCACAAAAATGTAAATTATTAACAAGTCAGAGTTTTCATTTGTTTTATCTCCTGATGTGAGATCTAAATAAGTATGTGGAACACTTAAAATTCTTACCATTTCTCTGCTTTCTGAGAAATAAATCTCATGCATACTGCACAATGTATTTTCTTACGCCTAACGTGTTTCCATGCAATGGGAATAAAAAACTAATTTGAGGGGGAATGCTGTATGTTTCCCGGAGACTTCGCTGTATGAGCAGAGTATTCACCCAATGGAGTGCCTGGTCATGCTTTCTTCATCATCATAATCTTTACCATCATCCTCTTCATAATCATCCTCACAAGGCATCATTTAAGGTTTCATCATCACCTGGCTGGATACCAGCCATGTTCAATTAACTTTGTCCTTGATCTGTAGGACGTAATCTACTGATGGAACCCGATTAAAGAAACTCAGTTATAGGGGATCCCTGGGTGGCTCAGCAGTTGAGCGCCTGCCTTCGGCCCAGGGCGTGATCCGGGGTCCCGGAATCGAGTCGCACGTTGGGCTCCCCACAGGGAGCCTGCTTCTCCCTCTCCCTCTGCCTATGTCTCTGCCTCTCTCTCTGTGTGTGTGTCTCTCCCTATGTCTCTCATGAATAAATAAATACAATCTTTAAAAAAAAAAGAAAGCAACTCAGTGGTGTTGTCATCAAAATTTACACACCAGGATAAAGGGATTGAGGGTGACTGAAGGTGTGTGACTGGGGAGTTGTCCTTCGAGAACAACAACAAACACTTAAGTGGAGCTTCCTGTGTGCCAGCTTAGTGTGTTCGATATCATTCACCTTTTCTTTTTCTCCTTTACCATATACCATTTTATAGATGAGGAAACCGAGGCTTAGGGGTATTAGGTCACCTGCCCAATGTCCTAGGTAGCAAGTGGTAGAACTGAGGTTCGGAGCTTGGCCTCATTCTCACAGACCACACTTTGCCCCATGCCAGAATGGAGGCAAGGCAAGAAAGGGCTACTGAAGGCTATGAAGTTTCCAGATCTGCCACACAGGGGCACAGATCAGGGATCCCGAGAGCAGAGCCGAGTTTCTGAAGCCATAAGAGAAATGACTGGATAAAGAACAGATGAGCTTACCTTGGGAAAGAAAGAAAAAAGATGAGTGCCATCAGGAGAGGGTTGGATGAGCAGGTGAGACCTAGGAAGGGAGCCCCAGCACACAGCCCAGAGAGCCGTCGGCCGTCTCCGTGGGGCCCAGAGGAAAGGCTGGACTGGTTAAAGGTACAGAGAGAAGGGCAAGTTCATCAGTGGCTCACTACGCTGAGGTCTGATCTGCTTTTACGGAGGGAGAGACAGAAGAAGGCTGCAAATTCCCAGCGGGCCAAGGCCAAAGCCTAGACGAAGACCACAGCTATGAGAAGGAAGGGGAAGGGGGTGGATTCAGGAAATGTTGGCCAAAAAAAAAAAAAAAAAAGAAAGAAAGAAAGGGAGAAAAAGTGGCAATGGTTGCTAACAGACTGGACGTGGGGAGTGAGAAAGGCAGCGGGTGAGACAGAAATAACCCTGGGGTTCCCGGTTGGGAGGTGCGCGATAGGGTGGCAGTTCCCACTGCAGCGGGGAACTGGGCAGATAGGGAGCATGAGCTGCCTTCTGACATGCTACTTCATCTGCCAAGGCCAACGGCAGGAGGTCCGAGGCCTCCTGTGGGAAGAGTGGTCCTGAGGCCGGTTTCACAGGTGACTACCTTGACCTCCCTAATAGAGGTCAGTGGTCTACTAGCTGAGCTCCGGAGAGGGGCTGTCAGGTGTGCAGGGCCTGACGGGGGAGGCACGGGTGCTGGATTGCTGAAGAACACAATGTGCACACGAGGAATGTCGGGAAGACGCTCCAGAGGCAGAGGTGGGCCTGCTCCCGAGGAGTGGGTGAGGCGAGCACCATTTACTCTAGTGTGGAGCAGAGAAACAGCCCAAGTCAAGGCCGACAGCTAGTACCTTGGCCTTATCTGCTGTACGTACAACGGCCTGGTTTAAGCTCAAAGCAAACTGCATTAAAAAATAAATTAGGTGGACACCTGGGGGGCTCACCAGTTGAGCACCTGCCTTCGGCCCAGGGCGTGACCCCAGGGTCCTGGGATCGAGTCCCCCATCGGGCTCCCTGCATGAAGCCTGCTTCTCCCTCTGCCTGTGTCTCTGCCTCTCATGAATAAATAAATACAAACTTCAAAAACAAAACAAAACAAAACTAGGATACATGTATACAGAATGGTACAGCATCATTCTTTTACTTTCTGGGGTCAAGTATTTTGCTAACGATTCATTCAGTTCTCCCAAGGAGTGTTTCTAGTAGAGCATGGTGTATCCATAAAATATTCTTTTTTTTTTTTTCTCCTTAGTGCCTCCTCCTAGGTTCACCAGTGTTTACAAACATCTAGCCTTGTGAATAGCCTTGCCCGGGCAGTCGTGAACAGTGAACCTCCTTAATGCAGGACCCTGGAAAAGGCGGGTATTATTTCAGCTGGGAGAGAAGCAGAGCCCTGGGATGAGACTGATTGATTCAGACCAGATGGGTGGCCACACATAGGTGCGACAAAAATAGAAACACATTGCAGACATTCCAGGCACTGTCCTCCCGTGGCCAGGAGGTGGGTCGCCTGTGCGGCTCCCTTATCTACCTCCTAATGTGCTCGCCAATCAAAGAATGTTAATGATGCTAACTAACTCTTCTCCTTGGGGTTAGACCGGTTGGTCACATGGCATCAGGTTTTAAGTTCCATTTAAGAGGTGAAATGACCATTGTCCAGGTTTCCCTCCAAGTAAAGTCAAAGCAAAGCATTTCATCTGGTGCCTGCATATATTATTTTAATTTCCTCTTCCACATGAAAACAAGCATGCCAGGAACTTTCTCTCCCTGTTACTTCCAGACGTCGTGTATTTATAAGGGACACCAGCGTTGTAATCATTGGTTAGAATGTAATTCGTATGGCCTAAAAGAGTGCCATATAATAACCGAGGGTTCTAACCCCATCACAGGCACTTAAGCCACAAGTGTCCTAAGCCCGAGGACTCTCCACCAGAAAAAGGGAGGACCTTCCCTTAGACAACAACCATTAACTACCCGTTTCACTTGAGTCACCATTTGATGTTTAAGATCTCTCGTGGACTCTTTGGGCTCTCACTTTAATAGACTGGTGAATCTTGAATCTATAAACTGAGGTAAGGGTTTATTAGCTTGACAATATTGGGGAAAAGAAACAACGACCTTCTCGTTTATTACAAGAATTACTTTCTTACTTGAAAGGAAACTCAACAAGCATGGGAAATTTTCTATCATTCAAAACTGAAGTGTAGAAATTATGCACAAATTTGAATATTTATCAAAATTAAAGGAAACTCCCAAAGCTTCTTGTACAACAATACAAAACCCAGAGGCACGGTTAAGCATTCGATGGCAGCCCAGTGGCATTTAAACAAGTCTGGGAGAGGCTTTGTCATAAGAAGAGGAAAGTTTTCTCACCCTCTACCTCAAATGTCCTGCCCTGTTTTGTCCCAGCGTGAAGTTGGAGTTTATGTGTTCTCACAGAGGACTGAAACTATTACCTACTTGCTATAAACCTTCTCAGATTTCATTGCTGTGGGTTAATCTGTAGTTCTGATTGACATCCCCGGTCGTCTCCCACACTCACTGGGAGGTTCACATGTACCTGACACCTGAAACGCAAGGCAGATCTCTGTGCTCCCTTTTACCTCTATCTGCAACTAAAAAAAGTAGTTCCTCAGATATAATTTTGAGCCAATTACATATGGAGGGAATTATTAGGTTAGTTGAAAAGCTACACGTAAGGGGTCATTTTTCTTTCCACAAATTGCTGGCCCATGGCTGTCATGTCACCCATCTGGAATTAAGATTCTACAGAAGACTTTTGTCATAAAAGTAGTTACTCGTTTTTTTTGTGTGTCATGGCAATTCCTAGAAGTAATGTACTGGTGACAGACAGCTCTTGAATTGACTCTACTAGAAGGCTGCCTCCTTAAAAAAAAAAAAAAAAAAAAAAAAAAGATTCCTGTGCAGGTGGAGATTAGCATATGAAAAATGCTTTTAATTTTGTCCACTCTCGGACTCACCTATCTGTCAAACCCATACATGTGACAGCAGTTGGGTTCAACTTATCTCTACTTTACCACCTCAATAAGCAGGTTTTAAACAGTCTAGGGGCTGTTAGTTGTTTGTAAGCTGGGTTCATTTAACTCCCTTTCTCAAAACAAACCCCATAAAATACAAAGATACCAAACTGCCAGTGCAGTTTCTGAATATCAGAAATTAAAAAAAAAAAAAAAAAGATGATCCCCATGAATCTGTGGAGATGACTTCCATTGGCGGAAAGAAATAAAACAGCCAGTGCAAACCGTCTCAGGGCAGCTACTTCATGAGATCCCTCTGGTTCTTTCCATGTGAACCTCAGTTTACATACTGCTCTTCTACGGTAATATTTTCTATCGACTATCTTTTCTATTGCTTATCTGTCCTCTCTCTCGAAATCGAACCTGCCTAATTTTGTGGTTCTCATTTGCAAAAGCCTGATTTGTGCAAACCATGGCTCAAGGCTTCGCTGAATGAAGTGAAGTGAGATGCCCCAGTGTTGGCGCGGCCGGGGCTCTCTTATGGCTTCATCCTTCACTAACTGACAGGACTCCCACAGGGCAGTACCCATCATCAAGTGGGCCTCAAGGGGTTAACGTGGGCTGACTCTCAAAATAGACCTGCAGCCCAGCACACCTACTCAGTTGTAGAGAATGAGCAGTAAATACGTGCATGCAAATTCTATTTATGTTAAGGAATGCTTAAGATCAGTGGAAAAGTAGCATGCTCATCCTCACCGCTGGAACTCGGAGAAGACCAAGAACACCCGGACACCTTGCCCTCTTCAAAGGCACCGAGCTGAGTGTAGCACCTGAAACAACTTTTCCCCATAGCACCTACAGCCCTGAGACTGGAATGGGAAGAAAGCTCTCGTGCAAAAAATAAACCAGCTCCGTCTTCTCTCAATTAGCTAACTTCTCTACGTTTTACTAGTTTTCTTGTTTCACCAAGTTTCTGGGCCTTCAGCCGTCAGAGCTCAGACAGTGCCCTCAGAATGATTTCGTGTATTGAGACTAAAAATCCTTCACTGCGTTAATCAGATGTCCCGATGACGGGCTCTGCAGGTCATTCGCTGCCCTGCTCACTTCCCACCGCCTTCCCCAAATCAAAAGTCTCCTACTTTGGACAGTCTGAGGTGGGCAGACAAACAGCCAGATGCAACTTTCAAACTTAATCGACTCCGTTCGTTGAGAAGCGTTCACAGGGGGCGATGGAACAAAACTTACACATTATCTACTATCTTGGGTAAATACTGGTCTTAATAATAAACTGTCTGGTAGATGTATGAAACCTGTTCGCTCTCCCATTGATGTTTTACTGGCCATAAGGGCGAAGGCCCTACTCGATTTTAAATTTAACTCCATGAAAATGGGCAGTACCCAAGAAAATGCTAGCACAATTCCAGATAAAATATACTGTTGTGAGGCTGAAAAGTGCATGCAAAGCAAGCTGCATTATTAGAATGTTTAAATATTAATTATACCGCTGTGTAGTAAAGATGATCAAGTATGAGTGTCAACTAATTTTCTAAAAGCTGCAACATTTACTTTCATCTAAACTTCCTTTGTTAAACTAAAACTAAAAGCCCAGCAAGTTTAGTCTACTTGAGTGTGTTTATTTTTATTGGTTTCTGCATAATTTTTTTCTACCATAAACCAACTTTAACCCCTTTTCTGTAATCTCTGCCAGTATAACTCCAATAGCACATCATAAAATTCCTATAATTCTTCAAAGCCACGGAGTTGGAAAGGAAAGTCTTGGGCATTTTGTAACAAACGCCAGCTACAGGCCTCGGCCAATTATGTTTAACTCTTACGGACCTTCTTTCTGCGTGCATGTGTGTGTGTGTGTGTGTGTGTGGATCTACTTAGAGACCTGTGCTGCGTGCGTGGCCACTTTGCATTTCCCTGGCCAGCGTTGCTTGAGTGTGAAGCCAGTTCCATTTTGCGAAGATCACCGTGGTGGAGGTGGGCCCGGCTCTTGGAGCCGAGGGGCCCAGGCCGACAGATGGGGAGACAGATGCCCGGAGCCACGGCGGCTCAGAGACTTCTTCCCTTCTGCAGAAGCCTCTGCTGATGAGGCCAGGTGGCCTGCAGAGTGGCCACCCTTTACATGCACCCCGGCGACGGAGGGGTTAAGCAGGCCCACTGCCACTTGCCCTCTCGTCTCTTTTCCTAACCTATTGCTCTCTGCACTTCCCCACCAGCCCCTAGAATGGAGCAGAGTCACCCTGAGATTCTCGAGAAGAGACAAAGGAAGAGCATGTGTGCGTAGAGGCGCTGGGGTTTCATCCCGTCACCCATGGATGCCCAGCCAGGGTTTCCCACCTGAGACGCACCGCGACGCGTGTTCAGCTCACTCATGCACGAGAAGCAATACACAAGTTCGGTGTAAAGCCACTTTAAAAGCTCATCGGGTGCATGCTTCACTTGTACAAAATACCTTATTCATGACGGAGCAGTGAGGGCCTAGGTAATTACTTGAATCAAGGTGGCCTCAGAAGTGTTTAAATCTACAAGGACACTTAGAGCATGAATAATGCAAAATAATTTGCATCTAAATTTTTTAAGTGTTCTTTATTCAAAAACTAAAATGCAGTTCCGATTAAAGTTTGATGAGTGAAAGCTGAGCACTTCGTACCCACTGTGAACCGTCTCCTATATGTGGAAATTATTTCAGACAGTGGTGAAGGGACAAAAGAGTTTGGTTTCTTTCTTTCTTTCTTTCTTTCTTTCTTTCTTTCTTTCTTTCTTTCTTTCTTTCTTTCTTTCTTTTTTTTCTCCCCTTTTAATTTAAGTTGTGATTAAGTCGTGCTGCTTTTCAGCCCAAGTTTCTTTAAGGTTTTGTGGTGGCCATCGAGGTAATTCCTGAGCTTGCTTTAGCAGACACAAGTCCAAATTTCAATCCAGCCCCTTAGGAAACACAATGAAAACACTCACTTTAGTAGATCCGGTAATTTGCCAAACAAAATAACATTTGCATTCAAAGCTAATGCAGTGCAACTTTCTTTCTTTTTCTCTCACCTAAAATATTTTATTCAGATTATTCTTCTTTTAGAATCACTGGACACAAAACATCTCTGTTCTTGCAAAAGCTCAGAATCCCCCATTTTCTCCTTACTTGATTTATACTGCTGTGTGAATATATATTATTTAAGATGTTCCTGGCAAATTTGCAGTGAAAAGCTAAGTAGTGTCAGTATGTTAGGCCACACTTTTTTTTTTTTTAGGGAAACAAGACTGAAAAGCTAATAATCAATTGAGAACCCAAAGGCAACTTTGTTACAGTGAAACAGATAAAAATGTTGACTACCTGAAAATGGCCTTTCTTCATCAAGTTTTCTAAAGTTGAACGTTTTGAAGACTGTTTCAGAGGAGTGTCGCTGTAAGTAAGACGGACTCACAATATTTCTAATAACCAGATATTTTTGTCAGGGGTTTCGAAAGGGAAAGTCAATTATTTACAAATAAGTTTCAGCTAGCTAAATGTCTACCATCTACCATCACTTGGGCTGCATAACCTGTCCTGGAATTTCACGACGCTTGCATGCCACTTAATTTTTTTGTGAACATTTGAGAAACCACAGTTTCAGAAACTGCCCATTGTTTCCCGGATTCTTTTGCCATGTGGCAGAGAACTCTTCTGGCCCTTCTTTTCTACCTGAGATAAAAGTGAAGTTCAAAAAAAAAAAAAAAAAAGTGAAGCTCAATTAGAAAACAGGCCTCTCTTGTCTAGTTCACAGGCACCCCTCATGGCTGTGTGGACAAGGACAGTTGGAACGTGGGTAAAAAAGGCAGCTGAAGTGCTAACAGGCCAGCAGCACAACTGACCTTCCGAGCGAATTTTCAAGGTAGGTCCACTCCACAATCCACAGCACCTCAACTTTAAAAGTCCTTGCAAAGGGAAATTTTTTCCTGCCGTAGCCCTTATAAAGTATAGACTACCAATTTATTGCATGCTCCAAAGCCGGCTTGTACTTTATTGGAATTTTAGATGAGTGTGTTTGCCACACTCTTGGTGAGTGGGTATGCCTTTTTTTTTTTTTTTTTTTTTGGATTTTGAACAATGAAAACATTTTTAAACTCATTGAACAAAGATTTCCCCAGCAACAGACCCCCTGCTCAGCAGGTCACCTATCTTTGCGACAGTTTTTCTTTTCCCACGCTAACCCCAGGGCTCATTTGCATAAGGTCTCTGTTGTGACAATTAGTTTCAGGTGAGCTGATTTCTATGCAGCTAGCCCAAGACGATGCACAAGCCCTGGGCCTCCCTGATCCTGGTCCTAATTGCGACTGACTGGCACCAGACACAATCATCCTCTTGATTCAGCAAATTGTCCTGCTAGTAGCTTGTTGTGACCCCGCAAAGCACAAATCATATCATGTCAGTCCAGCCTAGTAAACAACGAATAAAATACACTCTGAATGAGCATAATAATGTATTTTCCATATTTTAGGCAGAGTTGACTAAATGAATGCAAATGAAAGCAACAGTCTCTTAATTTTGTTGTTGTTGTTGTTGTTGAGAGTGGTACTGTGGCTCCCCAGAAAAAACTTTTTTTCAGAAAATGGGACTGCCTCCATATTTAAATTCCATGGCTCTATAACCCTGTCACCTGGGAGAAAGTCCCCAGGTAAAATAACTGGCTGCTTTCAAATTTCTCTTAGCTTTGTTGTTGTGGAAATAAGTAATATGCTCTTTCATCATCTCTGAAGCTACAGGGTACATCAATATGCACATTAGCTGGGTTCCCAGTAGTCTCTAGTAGACAGAAAAGCATTCGGAGCCAATGAGATTTCACATCTCTGCTTAGCAACCCAAGTTAAGGAAGGACTTTCCTTAATTCTAGGATGCAAGGAGGGGGTGGGGGGTGGATGAGTGACTTTGCATTAAGAGGATGTTTAAGGACAACGATTGTTCTTAAAACATTGCCTCCCCACCCCCGCTGTCTGCAATTCTGAACGTAACTGTATTAGGTTCCATGTCTTATGAATTCTTTCCACCCTGATAGTCGGGAATTCTGTTTGCCATCCTGTTGTCATATTTAGCTAGCTACCTGTCATCTCTATTTTCTCTACATGCTAAAGGTTAAAAAAATAACAATAAACAAGTCCAATAAGTGCTCCAAACACCACTTAGCTGTGTTTCCTACTCCTATAAAATAGGTATTGTCATTACTAGGGCATTTCTTTTCTTCAGGTGGTTGTACACAAGCATTCAAGTTTTCATGACATGAGAGACGTATCCATGCATACCTTGGCTAGACCTAAAAAAGGTTTTTAGACAGATAGCTACTTTTAGGAATTTTGTATCTTATTTCAAACTGCTCTCTAACAAACACAGGATTACTTGTTAGTACCACAACACAGTGACTCTACTTTTCTTTTTAGGCACTTCTGTCTTTGAGGTGAAGACCTTAGAAGGGGGGTCAGGGATTACGGAGGGAAAAAAGAAAGAAGAGAAAGGAAGAGGAAAGAAGGAAAGAAGAAACAGCAAAGAAGGAAAAGAGATGAAATTGAGTATTGAAGAGAACTGCTTTAAGTTCTTATGGAAGACTTTTTTTTTCTTTTCGTTTTCTTTCTTTTCTTTTCTTTCTTTCTTTCTTTTTTTTTTTTTTTTTTTATTTATGGCATAGGGATTGTCCACTCAGCCTCAGGTAAATGAATCCTCTATGGGGCCCCTTCCTCCCGGATTCCCTGGGCTGTACTTCCCACTCCTGAGGGGAAAGTACTGTAGTGGCCCGAGCACATGGCCCAGGGTGTGTCGGGAAGGGCATAGCACTAATCTCTTAAGTAAGGAACTAAGTACTGTTTCTTTTGTCCCTTATGATTTTTAACTCCATTTTCACAGTGCTATGAAAATTGTATGGCCAAAGACTTTACATAATTTAATCAAAGAGGAAGACTAGAAAGAGTTTGGGGAAAGGAGGCGTCTGAATTCTAGAACCCCGTGGAGTAGGCTTTTAGACCATTCAGAGCAAAAAAGTACTTGAGTCTAGATAAATAAGTATAGTATTGAGGTACAGAATTGTTGAGCGTAGGGTGTTGGGTGGGCTTAGTTGGTGAAGCGTCTGACTCTGGATTTCAGCTCAGGTCAAGATCTCAGGTTGTGAGATCAAGCCCCATGTGGAGCCTGCTTGATTCTCCCTCCGCCCACCCCCACTACCCTCATCTCTGCCTCTCTCTAAAAACACAAATAAAGACAGACAGACAGACAGACAGAAAGAAAGAATTAAAAAAAAGGAAAAAAGAATTGTTGAAGGATCTACACAATTTTGTTATAAAATACAATCTATAAAAAGTGGATGGAAAATCTGTAAGTCAGACTAAAAACTCAAGAGATCTTCAGTATAAGCAACGTAAATTAATATCTAGTCATATCTAGACTATGTTTTTGCCATACATGTTTGGACATACTTCCCACTTTATATGAATTGTGAATTTATTGGGAAAAAAGAGTTTCCGAAACGATTATGAGCCCTAGCACCATTGCCACACTTGCCTGTGGTGCTGTGTCCTTCAGAGGGACAGACAGCCCATCAGGGTCACCTCACTTTGTAGGAAACTCGAAAAAGTAAAAAGTTGCTCTTTTTCTGTAAATCTCCTCTCCCATGTGACTTGACCAAGCTGGTAGAATGTGAATATGTGAAAGAAAGTTGGGTCCCCGGTTATGGAAAAGAGAAACCAATACCATAGGCTTAAATGAGAAAACACACTGCCTCACTCTTACTAACCACTCTTAGTGCCATGACTGACTCACTGCCCCTTCTCTTTCCCATTTCCCACTTTCTCCTTGCCCTTTTGTTTGCCTCTATCACCTTGAGGGCTCGGGCCCCTCCCAACAGGGCCTCAGTTCCTCCCTCCCTCCCTTCCATCCCTCCCTCCTTTCTTCATGAATGGCTCCCTTTTCTACATCACTGCAGTTTGCTGTGGTCCCAGCCAAGTCTTTACAGACTCATCTCATCCTCCACCTCCACCTACCATGCCCTCCTTCCTTTTAATCATTTCTCTTCCTACCTCTTAAAATCCAAACACTTCTCTTACTAATTTCTATTTTTTCCTTCTAGCCACGTGAATTTCCTTTCTTGTAATTCAAACTTGTTGATCCTGTCTTCACAGAGTTTCGTGATTAAAATTTATTTTCCTTTCAGCTTCTGAATTCCTAAAAACATCCTTTTCTGTGTTTCCATATTTAACCACCTTCCCCTCTCCTCAAGTCTGCTCAGATTTCTGGCCTAAAGGTTTTTCTTCCACACTTCCTAATTGTTGCTTCCTCTCTCGAATTTCCCATTTCTCTCCTACCTCTGTCCTGAGGGGTTTCACTTCTTAAATTACTACACAGTCTCCTTATCCTGTGTTTCTTCTTATACTCCTTCTCATCTTTCCATCAATTCTTTTTTCTATCCTCTACTCCATTACTTTATAGTTACCCATCCCCTTATTTTTCCATAACCTTCTACCTGTCTCCTTTAATTTTTAGCCCCCTCTCCATTCCTCTGTATGATTATCTCATTGTAAAAGTTTGATCTTAAATTATTCCCTACATTGCCTAGGAATTGTTTGTGTGTGTGTGTGTGTGTGTGTGTGTGTGTGTGTGCGCTAGCTTCCCCTTAGTGAAAATTCAGAAAGAATTTTAGATAAGATTAACTACCAAAAAGGTTCTTCATTCAACTTAGGAAACATTGACGCTATTCTGCTCATTCATGAAAGACCAAAAAAAAAAAATTGTTTAGGTAAGATCATCTATCTACCTACCCACTTACCCACCTATCCACCCATCATCCGTCATCCATCCATCCATCCATCCATCCATCCATCTATCCATTCATCCATCCATCCTAGAAAAACAGCTATAGCAGGAAAGTACTGAATGTGGAGCCAGAAGCTGTAGGGTTGAACACTGGGTCTTTCACACATTAAGTAGTAGGCCAATTTTCCAACAGTCATCTGATTTTTCTGTGGCTCTGACTCTTGGTTTGTGTTAAATACCATCTCTTTCTCCTGTTAGAGTTTTTGTGAGGATCACAATCATGAGGTATTTCTGCCAAAGCACCTTGGACAGTATTAAACACTCTATGACCATTAGTTGCAAATGTTATCCTTTGTGTTCAAACTGGATATATCTGGAAAAACGGTTTATAAAAATATGACTTTCTAAAATATTTCTTTACTTTTGAAGAGGACCAAATAGTTCCTGGGCCAACATAATTGCCTTGCAATTATGTGAACAGAAAAAGTTCATGAACCCAATATTCAAAAAGAAGATCGGAGAGATGTGGGAAAATGCTAAGTCAACTGAAGGAGCCTATATTATTTGCTTTAGGTTTTAAAGAATCAATTTTGGAATAGTTCATAAAATAGTTATATAGTTTGCTAGGTAGACAATTGTTAGAGGCCAAACCTTTCCTGTGACTACCTTTAAGGACACCTTTTCTGAGCTATACCTGCCTCTTGTCATCAAATTTCCAAGTAAGAATTTGTTCCAAATGGGGCTGATTTATTTGACCTAAATTTTTTCCAACTTTTTCTGATGCTGACTATACAGACAAATACCCTAGCATTCTACTGTGGATGTAGAAACCACTAAGGATTCAGTACGTGTTGTAGGGTGAAACAAGTCAGATTTGGAACTATAGAACCAGAGGCAGGAAGGAGTCTTGGGGAAGCTGGGTGGTCACACACACAAATGACTACATGGACCACGGAGGTGAAGGAGGTCGGCTGATCCTTCTATTAGGGATCGAGAGAAATTTCCTCTTCCTATGCAGCCACGTAGAGATATCAGATCTTCTGAGTTCTCTAGAAGAGCTGGAAATCTGGATTTTTGAGTGATTTTACCAATTTTTAAATATTGGCAACCAATTCAAATGTGTTTAAAATACTTCATGAGCCAAACCAAACACATCTGTCAGCCACCAGCTTGCAACCTCTGTCCAATCTCTACATTTTACAGCTAAGGACATGAAGCCCAAAGAGGTGCTGGTGCTGACCACACTGAGACCGAATGGCAGGGCTAAAAGGACCGGAAGTCCAAGTTTCCTGAACCAAGTCCAAGACTCTCCTTGTTATACCAGGTTGTGATCCCAGAGCTCCACAGCTCAATCAGCTTCCTACGATAGAAACTAGTAGAAGACATGTAGGGTAATCAGGAATGGCTTCTCCTGTACTTTCCTCACCACCACTGCTAGTGCTTGCAAAGCTAAACATGGTGAAAGTGGATGTAGACAATGGGGCCAGATATGCAGGCCTAATTCCTTCTTGGTGACCCTCCTGTCAAGTCCTCTACTGATTCTCTGCCATGGACTGTTCTCACCACACTCTCTGTTGTGCCAACATAGGCTTGACTTTGAAATGGGACTGGAATGGGAACCCACTTTATGCCAGGCTATTGTCAATACCAGGTGAAACATCCTCTGGGTGCTCTCTCCTGTCTGTATAAGAATTATGAACACACCTCACCCAAAAGGCTACTGTCCAATCCTTCCAAAAACATAGAGAAGCAGTAAAACCAAAGAGTGTTGAGTTCAGAACATGTGACTTCATAGTCCAGTAAGTCAGTATATAGGTGCAGTGGATTTTCTGATTCTAGCCCACTCACCTCTTGGCATATACAACAATTATGACCTGGCCACTTCAGAGGAGAGAATCATGTAGCCTAAAAATAAGACAGCATGTCAGACTGGATCTTGAGAGAAAACTACCAACCGCATTCAAAACAGTATCCTGTCCCTAATTTGGGATCAGAAGACTAGGATTCAATCCTGGTTCTCCCAGTTCTGTTTCAATTTCTACCCAATGAGGGAAGCCTAAGGGTGAGAAGAGTTGAAATCTCCAGGTCCTTCCAAGCACTAAAAATACATGAACGCTCTCTAGGGAAAATATTTTGGAAAATCAAATATACATGTCAGGTTATACAATGATTTTAAAACACAAAGGATGTACAGATAAGCACTAATTAGTATTATCATTTAAGTCCAAATATTTAAAAACTGGGTTAAAACATTTTCAGAACCAAAAATCTGCTAGGATCCTTGTTTAAAATAAATAAATAAATAAATAAATAAATAAATAAATAAATAAATAAATAAATAAATAAATAAATTTGGGCTATAGGAACACTTACCTATGCTAGTGTTTGGATGAGTAGGAAAAAAAAAAAACTTAAGAGAACTAATCAGTTGAGGTATATCCCTTTATGATAGAAACTATCTCAAGATACCATAACATCAGTTATCCAATGCCACCTCCTCTCTCTTGTTCCTTTTCTCTTAGCTCAGGAAAGTAAAAAAGGAATTAATAATTTAAACCCTCCTCCCCAAAGAGGAAAAAATATTTTTGAGTTAGGGTCTTTTGCAAAATCTCTGCGTTTCTTAGGTTTTGTCTTATATCCACATTGACATATATTAAAGATATATGTGGCACTGCAGGTGAACCTAGAAAACTGATTGTAAAGTTTGAGGTACCTCATCTGAGTTTACAAAACTTTTACGGTTGGCTCAGTTGGTTCAAAAGGACTCTTGGGGAAAAAATACAACACAAACAATAAATAAAACACATTTCCTGACAAGATTCCTTTGTTGTATTTATATCCCTCCTCTGACAAACACTTGCACGTGATCACAAAAACGTAGATTTGTTTTTTTAAACCTTGGTTTTTGGTCTACATGAAAAATAGATATTTCTATAAGCACGGAGAAAGGAAACGTCAAATAAGATACAAAAAGATTTTTTTGAAAGAAAGGGTATAATGTATTTCCCTCATTGCTTTTTATAAAATAAGAGAATGGCCATTCAAGTGGAACTTAGCAATTAATTTTATCCACCCCTTATTTCCATGTATATTCTTTTAAAAACTCAAACTACCTTGATCATGGTTTTGATTACGAATCCTGAAAACAATTATGGAAATGATCTTTAATATAATAATATATTTTACTGACTGTCTCAGCTTTTTCATTCCAACAACTGAAACAGAGACAATTCTTTGCATGTTGAAATGTGTAATTATCATGTATCCAAAAGGGAGGGTGTAATTTTCACATCTGATTACAAGGGAAGAGTGTAAGTGAAGCTGCCTGGGTAAACTTACACTTGTTTACGAAGAGCACTACCTTTGATATTAAAAACTCAAAACATACAAAACAGTAAGAAAAATCAAGATTAACATGAACAAAACTAAACAAAAAGCTAAGTATTTTTCTTGGCCCCACCGCAAAAATAAAGTCAGTTCTTCTGAACTTGCATTGGTTGACTTATTTCTGATGATTTTAAGACTCAAGCATTATTTTGCAGCCTTGCTGGTGACTGTACTATTAAAGGTTAGGAAGCTCAAGCACTAGATTTAATTCAAAAGGAAACTTCAAATTCTTGCTATGCATATAAACCCATGTGGTCAATTTAACCTAGAGAATGGTTTTTGTCTCAACAGAACACACTTTCCTAAATACAGTAATTGCTTGCAAGATATCTATTTTTTTTTTATCTTCCTGCTTTTTTTTTTTTAACTTCTGATTTACCTTTGATAAGATCAACTTCTGCTCATGTGAACTTATGTTTTGGACATGTAGGAAGAGATAATATCAAGGAAAGCCAGAGCTGTGATGGTAGCTATCACTTAGCAAGAAGATTAAAGATAGATAGATACAAGATCACACAACAGGTAGGAAAAAAAGAAACTGCCCTGACCACCAATACGTATTAGGAACACTTCTGTATGATCTGTAATTATGATCTCTAAGTGATTGTGGTAGATTTTGAAAAGCTTAAAGAAGGCTGACATTGAATATTAAGTATACTTTATATTCCTACTGCATCCCTTTAAAACAGGCAGGAAAGGAAACCATAGAGAAAGAAAAAAAGAGAAATGTTAAGAAATCGATTGAAGAATGGAAGATGGTAACCTTTATGCCAAATGGAATCCACTGAAATGTACTCTGTTTAGCTTTACAGTTATACAGAAAGCTATGAGTTTGCTAGAAAGCTATTAAGTTATTACCTAGGTTCTCAAATGCAGTACTAATGGTAAGGCTGATTTTTGGTATACTCCAGAAATTAGGTGGGGTTTTTTTGTTTGTTGGTTCGTTGGTTTGGGCGAACTTGCCAAATCAAACTCAAAGAGCAAGAAGTTTGGAAAAGGGTGCAAAGATTCTAAGATTGAAGAATAACTACAATGAAATAGAAAGATATCCTGCGAAAAGGAGCTAGCCTCCCCATTCTAAAGACTGGCATCGCCTAAAGTGGTTTAGGGATAGCCTAGAGCCAACCTCTTAGAAGATCTTAGCTATTTTGAATTTTCATAGGATTTTACCATGAATTTTACATTCTGCTTCCCATTACATCAAAAAACAGAATACCTGACAGGACTCTCCTCACTCTGCAACTTCCGTGGGTATGCCCCTGCCCTTCCCTGAACGTCTGAGTGGGAGAGGACGTTTGAAGGAGAACTGCAGTTTCCAGGTAGTTTAGAGGCTCCCCGGCCCACACCACACATCCGAGCGCGCAGCATACCAATCAATGCTTAGTGCACAGCGCATTCTTCACTGTGTTGTTAGATTACATTTGCTTATATTTTGCACAATTTTAATTTAACCATATTGATCAAACTGAACACTCAATAAGACCCTAGGCACCTTAGGCTTATTAAAATTAGTCAACACAAAGCAAGTAAGCAAGGAAGTAATGGAGACTGTTTGGAGACTTAAATACCGTGGAACCCACTTAAATAAATACCTGTTAATGAAATAAATCTATTAAATGAATACATTTTCTCTGAACCAAATCAAAACACATGGAGTAATACTCAAGGGGACCTTTAAATGAGTACTGCTTAAATGAATAAGCATCTTAAATGGACACGCTTCTCTTAAAAGCCAGTAGTACCTGCATGTTCTCTAAGGTTAATTAAGGCAAGAAAAACCCATGTTGCCCCCCGCCTTTGTTTTTTTGAACATGTTGTCACTGTTGGAAATTAAGAAGAAAAAAATTGCTTAAATAACACTATCTAAATAATAAACTGTCTCTCAAGGCTAATCACCCATACGTGTGTGTCTGTATGTCTGTTGTGGGCCTCAGGCTCCTTGAAACAGCGGAACAGGTATCCATTTGCTTGGCAACTTACTTATGGCGAGGCCAAACAAACATATTTTAGATTTTGAGCTTCCTTCCACAATCTTACGTCACAGAGATATGGACTGGCTACTTTTATCGTATCATTTACTTGCCTCTTTGGAAAGTTCTATGATTTCTCCAGCGTGGCTGCAAGGCGTGATGGAAAAGAATCAAGTCCCTCCCTCTAAAGATGTAGAAAGAGGCCAATTGGTACAAGCAATCCTGCTGTTGCTGTCGTTGAAAGACATAAATGCCTTTTTTTGTGTGTGTGTGTGTAGGAAGAACCACCTAACATGTAACCTACCCCATGAACAAGTGTTGCGACACACAGCACGGTGTTGTTCACTCCGTGTGCACTGTCGTACAGCAGCGCTCCAGAATTTACCGAGGGCTTTTCAGCATGAAGGTTATGTGGGACCACATCTTTCACTGATCTGGTCTCTCTTTTCCCAGGGGGGGTTGACCTATGGCGGTGTGTCACTATAATGAAAGAAAAAAAAAACGCAACCCCCACTGAAGCCTTAGAATAGTAGTATCCTTTAAAACTACAGTGGGCACACGATCTGCAGAGATGCTTCTCAGGCCCCCTTTATCTACTACTGCCTTTAGAGGACCTTGTTTATTCATTTTCTTCCCCCTGCCCTTAAATGGGAGATATTAGCTCTTTTCCCTGAGCAAAATCACTTCTATCATGAATCAGGCAACTAGTGGGAGACTACCGGGCAGGTTTCACCCCACTAAAATTCTAATCTATACTTTGTCTTCTAGAATTAAGGAGAAAATGCATATCAGCAGAATCTCCTCTCTACTTTATTTCATTTATAAATTACGAGAATGATGCTATTATATATTATTAATTTCTGCTGTTCTCCAACTCTGCTGCGGCAGTGAGCTGCGGATGTTGGAACGGTGTAATTATGTTCTAGTAGGGTAGCCATCCGTTTCCTTTCAAAAATTTACAGGATTCTTAATCACGCTGCTCATTTGGGTGCGCAGCAGCGAGGATGGCGAAACACAAACAGGGCACGTTCGTTTACATAGGAACACCTGCTTAGCATGATAGCAGATGTCAGTCAGTAAGCAGAACACAAAAGGGAAAAATATCAACAACAGCAAACTCGCACCGTTTTCATTTGGTGCGGGGGAATCTTTTCAGGGGTGATGGCAACACTGGACATTCCTTCGAAAACACAGACAGACTCTCTGAAATGCCCAAGTCTTGTCTGATGTCAGATTGAGAGAGGGCATTTGTAAAGGTGGGGGGGTCCTGGGACTGGCTCCAACTCCAGCACATTCGGGGGGGGGTGTTCCTGAAACTGCCCTGCCTCAGTTTCCCCATTAGCAAGCGGACAAGGAGGGGTTGGATATTCTCAATAAAAGCCTGGCCCCCCGAAGGTGATCATCATTAGAGGCAACGTATCGGTGCCAGCGTGGCTCTCGCCACACCCAGTTCAAATCCCACCGCTGCCACTGAGCAGTTGCGTGTGATCACTCAACTTCTTTAACCTGGAGAAGCCCCAGTTTCCTGATTTGTGACGTCTGTTGAGAAAAATTAAATGAGATAATGTCTTCAAAGTGCCTGCCACATAGTAAGGATATAATAAACGGTGGCTGTGTGATGATGATGATGATGATGATGATGATTACCACCACTACCATCATCATCATCATCATTATTTTATTTTGATCCTTGCAGAACCTTTCCTACTCCACGTGTTATTTATGAAAAGTCCGGAGTGACAACCGACCGAAATCTCGTGCCGAGATCCTCCTAAAACGTGCTATTTGTGAATGTGAGGAGGTCTGTAAGATTATTATAATGATACCTACGACTGTTATTTTATAGTTAGAGAGCCCTGTCATCATTTCCACTACATTTCCTGGGATTTATATCCGAACCATAAAGGAGGTTTTCTGAGCTGTACCCGTGTGAAAAAGAGCCTCGATGAAGGTGAGGTGCCCTCTAGAACTCTGACACAGTGAAATGAGGCCACAGGAAGGAAGAAACCAGAAGGTCCCCGTCGTCGCCATGTGCCCACCCCCTACTGCAACCTCCTGCACCAGCATCCGAAGGACTTTTCAGGCTGCTCTGGCGTTTTCTCCTCTCGCCCTTTCCCCCAAATGGTTAAAATCCAAGCTGGAAAACAGCTATCACACATGGGCAATGAGTAATCTTCCTAAGGAATTTTAGTATTCGGCATGTGTCTGCGTGTGCAGGCCTGGGCGCTAAAGGCTCCCTGAGTGTGCATTGACTTGATACCCAATGATGGCTGCTAAGGAGCCGTTATGTAGTGCCGTGTCAATGATCCGTGCACTGAGGACTCCCTGAGTACGCATTGACACGACAGACCGGAACGGCTCAGAAGAAGCTGTTATGGCCCATCATGCCAATGATGTGCGGATATTGGCAGGGCCTCTGGCCCTTCCATGGAAATTATGGAGTCTCGGAAGGAACTGGTGTGGGTACCATGCGGGCAGCTCCACTGGCCCCCCCTTTTGGGTTTCCTTCGAAACAGCTTGGAAAAGTTGTCTGATAACTTCAGTTGGTCTCATGTGACACCACCACGACACAAGCAAGAGTTCAAGACAGTCCTGCCGGTCAGTCTTTCGGTTTCTTCTCAGTGAAAGGAGCTCATACGGTTAATACTAAAAGGAGGAGCAAGTGTCAAGGTACAATGGTGGGGCTCTAAGTATATCTGGTCTTGCTCTATGACTTTCATGCTATTCATCGATATGATGCCGGGCAGCCTTTTTTTTTTTTTTTTTTTCAGTGGTGGTGGTGATTCTCTAGAGACTGGAAGATTGCATCTCTGCAAAGAAAGATTCCTTTTTTTTTTTTTTTTTACATGTCCTCCGCAGTTGAATAGGTACTCAGAACTTGGCATATAGGAAATGGTTCAAAAAACCTTGGGAAGAGAAGTGCAAGTTCAAGAATAAAGTTTGGATTCACACATGCTTTACCAACTTAAGGCAGTAATTAATTCACTTATGGTATTTACATGCCCCTCTTCAGATACTTATGGAGAACATGGGAATTTTAAATTCACAATTCAGTGCAAAATTTAAAATGATCTTCATTAGAATTTGAAGCTATACTCTAAACTGCTTTATATACTACCAACAGGGAGCCTCATTATGTAGTACTATATTTGGACTACCTTCTTTACATTTTGTAGCTGTAGATTGTGAATGTATTTCTGGTATGCTTGAGCAGAATCAAACAAAGTGCTTTAATCTGCTCTATTAACTAACCAATCCACATCCTTGCGTGGCAAACGTATGAAGTTAAGAGACCTTAGAGCGTCTTCTTTTCTGATACCGTCAAAGGATCATGGAAGAAGAGAGATGTGAGATACCCAAGCACAGAATGGAGGCAAAGCCTTGCGGAAATACCAAAGCGGTTCACTCAAGAGGATGGTGGGAACAAAGAAACAGTCAGATTAGGCAGAAAATTGCTGGAATGATTGTGATTCTAAGTATGGAAGGTACTTCTGCATGCTCATTTCCTTGGGCAGAAAATAGTCCAATTCTCATAACGAAATTTGAAACTGGCCTAAGATATCCACTATTGGCATTGATCAAATATGTTGACTGACTAAACGAGGGGCAGAAGGAGCAAGGCGGGGAACTCACTAAATGCCAACCCAAAGTAAATGCTCAATAAACAAAGAAGGGTGGAGGGAGGAGACTTAACGTTAAATACCTACTGGGTGCTTGGTACTTCCTGTTACCAGGATGTCTTCACACCAACCCTGGTGTGAGGGTTTATGAGAAATGGAGACACAGGTTGAGCAACTTGCTCCCAGCAGCATGGCGAGCATGAAGCAGACACCAGGTTTGAGCCCATATATCTAACGTGTAGACTCTCCTTAACATTCGCACTATCTCTTTGTCTGCCCCCCCTGCCTTGCAAGTCTTGCAGGTGTCATGGAGGATGGTGAAAGGCCAGTCGATTTAAATGCAAACAAAGGAAAAGAAAAGAAAAGAAAAGAAAAGAAAAGAAAAGAAAAGAAAAAAGAAAAGAAAAAAAAGAAAAAAAAGAAAAGAAAAAGAAATCCCAAGTATTTAAAACAGCAGAGCGGTCACTAAGTGGAGTTCAAGAAATTGTTAATAGGATGTTAGGGAGCGTAATGTAAGTCATAAAAAGCTTTTTTCCCCCTAGATATCATAATATACAGTAAGCCTTTAGTGTACCTGCCGTGTCCGCTTTCAGAAGATACTTGAGTAGAAAGGATTCATCGTCACATTACAGCCTCGCTCTAACCAAGTGACCGTTGTGTCCCATGCACTGAGCTAGTCACCGGTGACAGTGAGATGATCAAGACTGTCCTCAAGGTGTTTGCACATTTGTGAAGACAAATAGGAAACAGATATTGTAAGTGTTGTGATAAAGGTCAGCTCTGAATGTATTCTTAGGGGAAGTGTTTTTTTTTAGAGGGCCTTGCTCCTCTAAGAAAAAAAGTACTGGGCCTACTTCCTGGAAATGAAGAGCCATAAGACCATGCCAATCACTGTGACTATTTCTTTTCCTTGTTTGTTTTTTAACACTCCCTAAAGGACCGAGAAGGAATAAATACCTCAGCTTAAGGTTATTGTTTCCCCTTTTCAAGAATGTTTCAGCACAGCCCAGGAACTGAAATGCCTCTGTCACGGAACACCCGGCAGCCTGATTAGCCATGCTTTGAAATAGTCATAATCAGAATTTATCAAGTATCTGCTAGGCTCCAAGATACTGCCCTTTGAATTTGGTTCCATGCTCCCAATGAAGCCTCTAAAATAAGTACCAGCCCCCATTTCACTAAAACTAAAACTCAGAGAGGTAAAGAAACGTACTCAGAGCCATATGGAGAGTAAGAGGCAGAATCAGAATTTGGACACAGATTTGTTCGTGTCTGAATGCTGCGTTCTTTCATGGCACTGAACCCTCAGTGCCCAGGAGAAAAGAGAACCAGGCTCCATTCATCATAAATGAATGGACCGAGGGATGTTCTTGGAGCAGGAGTCTGGGGAGTGGAGATGTGAACACAACTAGCAGAGCAGCTCACCTTGGAGGTGTCAGTAGACAGCACCCACAGGAGGGTGTGCAAAAGGAGGTCCTGCTTCACCTCTAAGTGGACCCAGTCAGTAGCTTCTAAACATCATGCTTAGCTGTGTTTACCCTTTGGGATCTTAAAAAAATATATCGAATTCACATCCCATACACGTCTCTTATGGCTGTTGTCCAAATCCTATTATCTGGGAACTTACGTTAAAATAAGCTTGGTCTTTTTGATTTGTTCAAAAATTCTAATAAAACAGGAAAACACTTCATACTCGCACAGACATCCAGATTCTGTGGGACATCCAAAGCTTAGCTCTTAAATTACGTCCTTAGATCACTGAAGAGGTAAAACCTAGACTGTTACTGAAAAGCACAATTCAGATATGAATTCGAACGGATACTTGAATCACACGCAACCTACGTGAGAGTCACCATCCTGCTTGTTACCTGTATCTACTAATTGTCTTTAGTCGTAGTGATAAGTCAGAAATTATAACCCAACGGTTTGGTTGAAAGCAGAAAATACTCCATTATTGTTCTCTTCTGACCAAATAAGTTAATTTTGAAAAGGTACAAATCTCTGACTTCATCTCCTTAAATTCTACGCCCTCTAAGAAAGGTAGACAATGTGGGAATACGCAGCTGCCTTTTTTTTTTTTAAGGCTACTGTTCCTTTAATGCCCAGCTGGTTCTGAGATGTAATAAAATTGACATATTGATTCCTTTGAATTTACAAATGCCTGTTTCATAAACTCCATCTCCAAAGCCTAGGCATCTTTAGAGCACTGTCATTTTTTTTCTCCAAATGGATCAATTATGTGCCCACGTAATCCTGTTACCTGTGAAATCCATGCATACTTCTCCCATTTGCTGCAGTTCCCAGGCGGACAAACTTGCATTATGTACGCATAAACAAACAGCGCATTTTCCTGATATTAGAGATTGTTTTCAAAGTGAAAGGCAATCTCTTGGGTCCTTTACTCAAAAAAAGAAGGGGGGGGTGGAGAGCGAGAGCGAGTGAGCAAGAGAGAGAAAAGCAAAGAAAAAAGAAAAAGAAAAACTGTTCCTTCAAGCAACCTCAGTGCATATATACAGACACAAGGGTGTGTGTGTGTGTGTGTGTGTGTGTATGTGTGTGTACATTTATATTTACTATTTGCAGTTCCCAACAAATTCATCTAAATCGTAGTTTTGCTATGTTCACTCCTTTAACTGATTCAAGGAAGTAGATTCTTCATTTCAGTTAAACTAGTTCAGGAAGGTTTATCACTTTTTTTTTTTCATTGCAGTCTTTTCTCCTTTTGTGGATAATTAGTTCTTTAAGGGGCACATCCTCCCTGAGACACCTTAAAAGGACTGGGAAACCAAAACCCAAAGTGAATCAGGTTACAAAGTTTGCAGCCATTTTATAGAGAGAGAAGTCCCCGGTATTTGTCACTGTAGCACTTGACACTCCCCGGCCCTGGGTCTTCCTTAAGCACACACAGAGTCCCTTATTGGAACAACCGTAGAAAACACAAAGATTCTGCTTCTACTACATTAGGAGAGAAACGCCTCAGTGAACTAGGAGGTCTTTCCCATGTCTTCAATCTGTAACAGCAAATTGTCTTCCTACACAAGCACATTTACATGTTCACGTGTGGACGCCCTCACCGGTGCGAAATGCATAAAGAAGGCTCATGTGCCAATGCACACGCAGACCGTGCCCGCACAATCCCCTGCAAATAACCAACAAGCAAACATGCTTTTGTCTACGTGTGAACTCTCTGTGTGAGCAAAGTGCGGTGCATGTTCTGCACAGAGATATGAATTCTCCCTTCATTCTTTCGGCCTGTGCTGTATCTGATTTGCCTCACTTCGCTGGGCACCCAGCAGTCCAGCTACACTGCACTTGCACTCTACAATTTGTCTCCAAGAGATTCCCCAAATCGCAAAACATCTTGTCTGCTGTCCAACGGGCTCCCCATATGCAGAAAAGATGGGTCTGAAAAATGGGGTAGTGTCTGGAGCCCTGTGGCCTGGCGCACCGCTGCCATTGTGCGGGAGCGGTTTGAAAGATAAATGGCTGCATGTTAACCAGATTTGACATGCTGCATGGAGGCAGGCACCTTTGGTCCCACGACACAGCCAAACAGAAAACACAACAAGCAAGTCTGGCAAAGATGTCCGACGTGAATAAAAGCACAACAATTTGTCACATAGTTGTTACAAAATGTTAGCAGCTTTAGGGCTTGCCATGGGATGGCAGAGATAAGGAGGCAGTGGGGAGAATTTGGAAGTTGGAGGATTGGTGAGTCTTAGGTGACAGGAGAGTTCATTCGGGGGGAAAAGGGGGGAAACAGTCACTGCATAGGGATTCTTTTCATTTGCTTCTTCACCAGGCTGAAGAAGGCCTTAATGTCAGGAATTCAATCAGCAAGGCCAGGGTTCCGGGGTTCACTCGATCCCTGTTCTGAAGGGCTGTCTGTTAACCACCTCCTTCCAAACTCCCAAAGATGTAACACCTTCTGGTGTCAGTTTCTTGAGGATCAAGAATCATGTTTCGTTTTCTTTTGCAAACTGGCATAATGATGAATGAAAGGAAGAATTCTGAGGATGAAAAATCCTCTTGCCCCACTTCCTCTCACTCTTCACCCAGAGAAAAGGGAGTCAAACTGCCTCACTCTAACTCTTTTTCAAATGCTGGGTTTCCTTTTCCGAATGTCCTGCCACGATCTCTTGTAACTCTGGAAATTCCACGATTCCTGTCACATTGACCCATAAACTTTCTTCCTGGACTCCGGGCTCATGCCCTTGCTAAGCCTTAAAGTCCTCATCCGTAAAAGGTGTATTAAAATAATAGTATCTACTCGCTAGAATTGCTCTCGGGCAACACCGGATGGCATAGGCAAAATCCTTAGCTCAGGTCCCAGCACATTACAAGTACTCAATAAATGTTGGATAATATTAGCTTCCGTGCAGTTGCCAGAGACATTTCGCTGAAACACAAATATGATTATGTCATTCTTCTTCTTTAAAAAATGGTTCACAAGCTCATCATCACCTATTTACTGGATAAGAGCCAGAAATATGGCATGGGAGATTCCATTTGCAGACTCCATTTCAGCTCATCCTCTTGCACACAACCCACGTTCAGACATCTTAGCTGGCCGATAGCACCTGAGGTGGTCCACCTTTCCCTCCTCCAGTGCCTGTATCCTCCTCCTCTGTCCTGTGTCCCAGGACGCCCTTCCCTCACCCTACTGGCGAAACCAAAAGTCATGTGACCCACACTGCCCTCCAAAGCTACCTTCCCCTGGAAGCCTGTCCTCCCCACCCTCTCCAAGATCTAGGTATGCCATCTTGCACACTCTGTACTCACTGGGTACAAAGTTCTTCACAGCACTCATCACATTTTTTCTCACTTCTTGAGCCCCCACCCCCACCCCCTTTCCCACCAGGCATCAAGCTCCTCAGGGGCCCTGGCTCTATCATTCATTTTTGGATCAGAGCCTCAAGTATGGTGCCTGCACATTGTAGCTGTTCAATTAACACAGAATGAATAAACACTGCAATTCTCCGCTGGAATACCAGGGGCCTAAAAGGCACCTGGAGGTATACTTTTTAAATCATTTTTGCAGCAGATTTTTTTTTTCTTATAATGAAAAAAAAAAAAAAAGCCCAGATCACCCTCGGGAATGAAGGTGAAAGAAGCCTTGAGTGGAAAAGGAATATGTGCAATCTTCTTCCGTGAACCTGACAGCTGCTCTGAAGATGGAGGGACTGCTACTGGCCATGGTGGGATGAGTCAAATAAGCTCAGAAGGCGAACTTGAAAAGAAAAAGGACTTAACACACCAAATTGCTGGCCAATCTAGTGCTGGGATAGCCACATAGTTCAGACCCCTTCGGAACACCCCAATGATACCGCAGGAGTATGGAGAAGATGCTTGGGATGGGGAGGGTGGGGAACAGACACTGCCATTGTCATGGTTCCATATAACCAACACGGGCGCAGTCTCCCACGTAAAGATCTCCACGTTGCCCTGGGAACTGTCACAGGACTCGGAACCAAATGTAACAGGGTAAGAAGATTTCTACTGCGAATTTTCCAAAGGGTAGGGCCTGCAGCTCTACTGACATCTGTGATTCTCTAACCTTTGTGACCCCTGGTAAGCCCAGAACCAGCGCAGCCCGGAGCACGTCATGGTACCTCCCCCACCCCACTGCTCTCCTGAAACTTGAGCCAGGCCCCATGTGGCTGCAGATCTTCTGTTCACAGGTCCTGAAGGGAATCTGGGAAGCCAGGCTTTGACGAAGTACGCACTCTCCCTCACTGAAGGTGAACTGGCTGCTGACAGATGAAATTGTCCTAGTGGCAGTTATTTGGGGGGGTGGGGGGGGACAGGAGCTGGTGAACGCCAACACCCAGGGGTCTCCGAGTTAACTGGTGACCTTCCAGTTTCCTCCATTTACAGGTCTCATTTTCTTTCTACTTATACTATTAAATGAGAAACAGGTTTAGATACAGAAGAAATGATGCCATGCCACTCGCAACAACCAGCTGAGTTGTCACCTCTACACCGCACAGTTCACTGGTGGCCTGAAAGTGACGAGGAAGGGTCGCGGGGTGGGGGGAGAGGTCTGATACCAGGCCTGAAATCAGAGGACAATAAGATACCATCAGGGACACAGATCGTTCCTTATTTTTGTTTTTTGGGGTTTTTTTTTTGTCTCTCTCCCCGAAATGTCAGGGTTACCCAAAGGATGTCTTCCAAGCTAAATCATCGATTTCCGCCTCAAACACTAAAGAACCAGGCAGGATATTTTACACAAGAGAATCTGATTATTAGTAGATTGATCGGTAACGGTTAACTAAACCTATTCTTAGGACGGGCTTTATATGGAGAGAACATTTTGCAGAATGCCAAGTACAGGAAGGGGATGCTTGAGAAGTCCCCCAAAGTCTCTTTCACTCCACTGGCAGCCAGATACTGAAACCCCATATTTGCCTCAATTAATTATTAAAATATTTTGAGTCCACGTGGTTCACAAAGTCAGGGTCAGCATATGAAAGTTAAATTTTGTCCATTAGGAGGAGATTTTAAAAGCTTGGTGGTTCTTATTTCAATGATAAAAACACAGCGTCTACAAAAATAATTTTTAGATACTATCTAAACTGTAAATTGACTCATGCCCTAACAGAACGTGCCATCCGCCTGCTGGAAATACATTCCGTGGATGGTATGATGCTTTATTAGAAAGTGGCATCCCTGTTTGTTAAAAGAAGAGACGTTATTAATGAGCAGAAATTCCCTTCTTGTTTCCTGCTCTGGAAAACTGTTTCCTAGTAATAACTTTATTCACCAGTTTTGGAGGCTTTTGGGTGGAGTAATCAAGATACAGTTAACAATTCTGAGGAAAACACTGGCCTACTACAACTCTCCAGTTCTTCCTTAAACTCTAAAAATAAAACTTCAAGTTTTCTTAGAGTAGTTAATAGTCCTTTTTAGGCCCGTGCTACCTGTTCCGGGGGGAAATTTCCTTCCGGGTCCTCTTTTGTTGATGGGAGCGTCGTGCAGAAAACCAAACCCACATCAGTCAGAGCTTCGGGAGCGCAATTTTGACCCCCGCAAGAATTTTAGGCTTGCAATTTGTATTGTTACGTTTCCTAATCTAGGTCTAAAATATGTGCAGCATTGCTTTTAGGAAGTAAAAAACTGATGGATCGTGCCATCCATGGCAGCATTTGTTCAGCATTTGGTACAAACGGGAGAAAAAAGATACAGAATGCATGGATTGGTTTTCAAATTACCTCAATATTTTGAAAACATTTTCACCTGCATGCTGAGAATGCTAAGAATGGCAAGGAAGGCAATTGTGCATTTGCACAGCCTCCACTGCATTCATTTATAAATTACCTCATCACTGACTGAAATTAACACTGATTCTTACAGGCAATTTCTCAATTTCCAATGCTAATTACATTTTTTTTACTTTTAAATTCTGTACCACCTGTTTTGGGCAAGACATCTTAGGCAGCGCGACCGCATTTAATCACAATTTTAATTAACCGCCCTGTAGATGTGAAAAAGAAGCAATTATAATGTAGATGAATGATGATTTTTCTGCATTAAATTGTTTTGTTTCCCTGGTATGTTGATTGTAACACAGCACACAAATACAGTAACTGTACAATTTTTTTCTATTGTAATTTAGTAATTGTTTTTGGAAAACCAGTTTGGGAATGAGTGACTTCATCTGTTTACAAATTGATTGATACTGTTCACTCACTGATTGCCGCGGCGTATATTTTGGTATTGCACAGCCTAGCATAAAATATAATTAGAGATGCACAGGCTTTGCAGCACCATTTTGGAATCTGAAAATCAACTGTAACTGAAGTATGTTTTCCTTGAGCATACTAGTATCAGTTGGGGCTGATGAAATGATAATCAAAACAATGGGCTTTCCAATTCCACCACTAGTAGAAACCCTTGGTTTCAATCTGATAGTCTAATATGGTAAGTTTATGAATTACTCCGTACTAGGCCTGGGAGCTGGGGGCTGGCAAGTCTGAAGCTTGCACAACTCACTCAGATCTGTATCACGAGAAGCATACCAAGTGAGGTAAGGAAACAATGATGAAAAATAAAAGAGTTGCTGCTTTGGCAATGGAAAGATTGTTCCCGACACCCCAGCACAATGCACTGGTGTGCTGTAGCTCTAGACTATCTCATCTCTACACGGCGATACAATAAGATCACATTCACGCTCCTGGCTTGCAGATACTGATCGTGAAAGCCCTACCTCATTGCAGATACATTCAAAGATCCTATTTACTTGAAGCAGAGCTTGCTCTTCATCCAGCTAGGAAGGGAACTGGGGGGCGGGGTGGGGGGGGGAGATCATGACAGCCATCAATATCTGTTTATTTGAAACCTGATGCTGACTGATGGCCAGAAGATCTATGCTTACTATTCTCACATGAATCAGAAATCCCTTCAGGAATGCCCTATCCTAACATCACATCCACTCCCCATCTCAGGAAAGTTCTCAGTTCATGCACTTCATTGGTGTCACAGGGCTGGGGTCTCCCTCAAATTATCCAATGAATTGTTCTGAAATGTGCTCACTTGGATGAGCCCTGGGCTAGGCCATTTCTGCTGGCCTGCAAAAAAAAGGGGGGGGGGAAGGCCATGTAAGCAATTGTGGACGTTCAAAGGAAACTATTTACGAGATCCCTTCATCTTCTACTTTGCTTCTTTTTACACTCCATTCCTTACAAGATCCTAAACCGGGACAGTTCATTAAAAGGTGAGAAGTCATGTTGGTCCCAGCCATACATTTGTTCTAAAACATAGCAGAGATTATGGGTTTACTTAGAGCCCTTTACAGATAGAATGTTATGAGTTGGCACAACAAGGCAGATCATGTCCGGCTAGGGGTTGGGGCAGGAGGACTCTTTGGATCATCTCGTATCTGTCTGTCTCTTTTATAAATAGTTGCTCACAAAGTATTAATAGAAAACACCAAGCCAATGCCAAAGTTTACTTCATATTTTAAGTAAGAATCTGCCCCATTAATATATTAAAAGGTCTATGCTTTTTGCCAGATTGGAGACTTGCGTGTCCAAATCTCGTTCACAACAACGGGACCGGACGCAACCATCTCCCACGAAACCAAGAGAATAGCCCACGCTGCAAGCCATGCTCCTGGTGGGATGTCTTTTTCATGGATGATATTACATGAAAACTAGCAATAAAGGCTTATTCCTGCCTCCTCACCAGTACCTGTGTCACCTTCCCTGGCTGTGAGGACTATTTCGTAGAAATGAGTATTGGATCAAACTACTACTGGGGGAGAGAGAGAGAGAGAGAGAGAGAGAGAGAGAGAGAGGCAATTCATTCCAGTTAGTAAAACTGTCAGTGCTAAGAAAGTGCGCTTAGGGCAGGTGAACGTGGGTATGTGTTTTACTCCAGAGATTCCATTTCCGATTTTCTAGTGCAGTCTCCCTGGTTATTAGCAGCAATACTTCTCATATCGCGGAATATTTTTCTCTCCTCTGCCACCTTCCTCACCTTCTCCAGAACAGCTCTGGTGAAGCATGTTGTTTTATGAATGGAGGTAAAAATAACCTTGACTTTCCCAAATTATAGCCTCTTTACATAATGAAAAGGGAGTGATCTGGCAATAGATTAAAACAAAAAAATTTTTTTTTTCATAAAGTAGTTCCAGCAATACTGCTTATTTGGAAGTTTCTAAAAGTGGCAGCATCTGTGCTCCTGCTGGGACGGGATGTCATCCCACAAACCTTTCTGCGAGCAGTCTGTCTCTAAGAGAAAATAAAGTACCTGATCCGGGCCTTAGTATTAGCTCCCCGTGTTTTCACACTCTGACCCACTGCGCGTTCCTTCGAGCAGAGAGCTGCTTCCCATGGCTACCTCCTCAATATAAACTTGCTAACTAATCTCTTAGCAAACTCTTGAAGCAAACCTGAAGGGAGGAAAAAGAGGCAGAGGGGGAACAAAACCCCACCCCCCCGGCATCGATAAACCTCAGGACACATTCAACGGGACACTGGAATCTAAATTTAGTCCTAAACTGAACTTTTCTTTTGAAGACCTAGCTGTTGTCTGTGGAACAGGGATTTTTATAACAATTCTTGTCTTTTTAAAATCTCAATCCTGGTTCTCCTGCTGTCTGTTAAACAGGACTCATCTGAACACAAACCCCCTCCGTTCTGGGTTGTTGTTGTTGTTTTTTATTTGTTTTTGTTTTTGTTTTTGTTTTTTCTTTTCTTTTCTTTCTTCTTTCCCCCTTGCTGGTAGCAGCAACGTGCCTACCCTTCCAGGTATTTGAAAATGGTCACTCTTATAACCAAGTATCTTTTTAATAAGGGATCTTTTTAAACGTCTGCCCAGATTGTGTACACACAAGGTAACTTCTCCTAAGGAATTTACGCGAGAATCCACTGTTGAAATAAATAATGACTCCCAACCAGTGATCAAAGAAAAATAAATCTTTTACCCTAATAAGACTTTTTTTCAGACTGGAATCCCCTTTTAAAATGGATAACAGTTAAAAGGCTACTGGCAATCTGTTTATTTCCAAAGCTGTGTTTTAACGTTGGCTATGTGCAGACTGGAAAAGCAAATGAACCCCTAGGATCTTCGAAGTTAAAGCTTTTAAAATAAAGTTGGTATGTAGTATTTGAGAACATATTGTTTGGAATTTAAGTTTTAATATCTAGGAATAAACAGAGCATTAAATCAAGCAAAACTGTGACAAGGCCAATATGCACACGGACGATGCCAGGAAGGCATCTTCAGCCCTTTGTTCACAGCTTAACAAAACTGTGCCGTCACACCACTTTAGTTCAACAGTGCCTGTCGAATGGGCATCAGCAGATCAGCCAATGCCTGTCATACACAGAGCCTGAAGACGGTTTGAAAGCAAGGGCTTATTCGACCCCCAAGTCTAGTTGGAAAGTGGCGAGGATTTTAAATCATCTGGTAAAGACACCAACACCCACCCTCCCGCAAAGTTATTAGAGATGAGAAAGGATGACAAAAAACATTGGCTTCAAAAAATAAACATAAAGGAGGAGGGGAAAAAAAAACCATACTCGGGCAAGGAGATCACTTTTCATATTTGTGTTCTTTGTTAGAGCAATTATAAAAGTTTTGCAATCATAGGTTTTTCCTTAAAGGAAAATACTGAAATATACTGAAATAAAAGTTTAATGTCACAGCTATTTTAAGATTTTTCCCACGTTTTTCTGCCCTTTAAACAACTGCATACATGTTCTTGGGTTCTCCGGCTAGGAGGCCATTATTCAACAAAGGCAACTCGCAACCCCATGTTATTCCAGGGAGTGTCCCTTTAAATATGTTTTTTTTCTTGCTACGTGGCTGTTTGTGTTGACCAAAACGCACTAACTTTTGAATTGACAAGTCTCCCGAGCCCTGGTCTCCGTGAACATCTAATCTGCTCCCAAGCAGAAACCCGAGAAAACCAACCTGGTAGAGAGAAGCAACTTTCCCTACAAGTTAACAATTAGGGAAAGGAAAAAAAAAAAAAAAAAGAAAGAAAGAAACCCAAACCGCCTTATTTTCCTCCTATAACACTGATCATGAGATTTGGCTTTCAAGCTTTAATAAGTGCTGAGGAGGTGCCTCAGAACTTTGCTCCTGTTTAATTAAGTGTGCCCACTCCAGGCATCCAATCAGAGGAAATGAGAGTGAGCCCCCCCACCCCGCAGCAGGGCTGGGGAGCCCTGGGGGTAAAGCCTGAGCTGAAGGTGTCCTGAATCCCTGGACCTTCCGAGTTCCTCCAGGATCCTCTGCTACTGAGATCCGTCCAGGAGTTGAGATTTCCCTTACACGAAAGTTGAAAAGCTCTCGCTCCCCCCCCCCCCCAACCTCAGTCTTTCACTCTGCTACTGTCAGTTTGCTGCGTGTTCTTTAGCTGTCTCTCTTTTCCAGTCCCTACCCTGTCAGTTTCTGGCCTGCCAATTTCAACTTGAAGCTTGACTGGGCTGATTTGATGCAAATACCTCCAGGGAAAACCCTGAAACTGATGAACAGTTATGTCAAGTCGATTTTGCACCATCGGGAAAAGGTAACCTCTGAGAGAAAAAAAACAACAAGGTTAAAGAGACAAGGGCTTTTCACGTGTAATACCTCTGCTGCACATCTCGTTCACTGTTTACCATCCCTCAGAAATTGTAACTGTCAGAATTAGTCCTAATTGCAGATGCGAAAGCTGCCATTATAATAAAAACAGAGGCAGTGCAGGCATTAAATGTAGCAGCCTAATTTGTGAGACTACAGAAAAGGTAGAGTAAATGAATATTTCATTACTTTAATTACCAGGGACTACTCTTTTCTTGCTGTCTTATGATAAGTGTTGCTGTAACTAGCAACAGCAAACATCCACTAAAACATAAAGTGCAATAATCGTCCTGCTGTCAGGATCACCGCTTTAAAATACGAGCCGGGAAAAAAATATAATGGTTTATCTATTTCTTAGAGATTGCAGAAGTAGAAGATGGAAATTCATTTAATGTCAGGAAAAGAAAAAAAAAAGGCACACACAAAGGCACCAGTAAACAGGTTTTAGTCAGAGAATAATGGCTCCAGGAGGGAGAAGGGGAAAAAGAAAAAAGAAAAAGAAAAAAAAAAAAAACAAAACACCCAGTTGGCTATACATTTGAAGTGTTAGCCCTAAAAGGACGACGCTGGAAAGTGAAAAGTAGGAGGTAATGGTGTTTGGATTTTTTAAGGCAAAATTTTGTTTTGTGTTGCACAACATAATTGCGTGAACCTTAGAAAATAAAGCTCCAGTGACTGGGGGAAAGACAAGAGGAAAGCAAGTGGTTTTTCAAATGATTAAGCAAAGGTGGAAAAAGTTCAAGTTGGCAAAAGTTTAGAAGCTCAGTCCAGTTCCACTTAAAAAAGACTAGATAAAGCCTGCCAGAAAAAGACTTTGCCTGTAGTTTCATAGTACTGATTCATAAGATTTGGGAAGTATCAATAATTACTCACCACTGACCCCTTGAAAAGCCCTGCGCATCTCCCTAGGAACCTCGACTTCAGGTAAAGGGGCAAAGCAAAAGTGGGGAGGTGGCTGGATTGTGGGAGGGAGAGGTGGGTCTGGCAGTGGGGGGGTGTGGTTGAGGAGGTTGCTGAGACTGGTTGAAGCCAGCCTGTCTCTGCATTTATCACTTTGTCCCAGAGGAGGTGTTTGTTCAACATAGCAGTTTGACAGCACAAAAACACTGTGGCCAGAAGCCCTATCAAAGAACCTACTGACACATATCATTTGTGGTCTTGGTTTCACAGGGTAAGGCTACCTCACACTTTATCTGCACAAGTATAAAAACTCCACACATTTCTAAGTGTTCAGTATGGTTTAATCCCCTGCCTTTTTTTTCCCCTTTTAAATATTATAAACACCACTTTCAAATGCCATCCTTATCCAGGAGTCCCGAATGCTGTTTTTAAAAACCATAACAATTTGCAATCAAGTTAGCATAATCCGCGTTGAGGTTGGTAATATTGAAGGAATATGGGTGGCGGTGTGGGTGGGTGGGTGGGGGGCAGTTTAAAAGCACAAAGCTTATGATTTATCCTAAATAATACACGTAAAGTTGAGACTATTAGGTGCAAGTAAGTTATGTAAGAGTCATGTGGCACAGGGAACGCTTTTCTTCCCCCCTGACAATGAATCCTACTAAACAGGGGTCTATGTTCATTCTTCGCCTCTACTCTTTTCATTTGAATATATTTCATTCACAAGCAGTATGATCGCAGTGAAAGTCCAAGAGGAAAAGTCTCAGAGTTGGGGTTCTAGGGTGTAATCGTAACTGTGTGCATGTGGAACGTGTGCATATGGGCTGTATTTAGTTTTCAAATTCCCATTAGCGGAGCAAAGGTGATGGGAAATCTTCAGAGGACAACCATTTTGCTTAGAGATTTTTCCCTTTTAATGGGTCTATTTATTATGAAAACACAGCTTACTGAGTTCTTTATATATCAACCTCACCTCTTAAAACTGAGAAATCTCATGATGTGAAACACTTCCATTGATGTGCTTTGTGTCTAAAATAGAAACTTAGGTACTTCCAAGAATAGGCAAATTGCAAAGTGTCTTTGACTACAGTTACTCGGATATACAAGGCAATATAAATACAATTTAAGCTAAGAAACAGTGAGGTCTATAGGTTACAGTACAGATCACTTGGGCACTGAATTCCCTGAAATTTACTCATCTGTTTAGGACAGAGGGGGAAAAAAATCTCATGCTATCTTAAATAGCAGGATATCTTCCTTCCTCCGTTGATCTGTTGTTGACTGCTTATTTTTAGGAGGGGTTGCCTAGCACCTTGTCAGGAATACCTTTATTTCCTACTGTTGATCATAAAAAGAGACACAGAATAAAATGAGGAACAAAAATCACTACAGCTGTCATATTAACAACCTAACTATTGAAGAGGAATCCATTCCATTTTTTTTTAAATGTAGAATATGTTTTGACTTTTTTTGTCATGGGAAATCATTAATGACAATGATCTGTTCCCGGAAGGATGCACTCCTGTACCTCGGTCACCTGAGATGATTTAAAAATGCCTCCACCTTATTGCTGTGACTTAAAAAAAAACACAGCTTCCTATATTTGCTCTTACGATAGAGTTAGCTAAACTGACCAGTTGCGCGTTTGTCATTCTCCTGAAGGAATACCTTCACTGAAGTGGGATTTAAAATTTTGACTTCAGAACACTCGAGTTCCGAATCAGGTCTCCTCCAGTTTAAAGCAGAGTATGTGTGGGTTCAAGTTGGAAAAACACACGGCAACCCAGGAAAATGAAGAATAACTACCAGCAGATTAGATGCAATAGAACGTGAAGTTTAATCCCATGGATTATAGGAAAAGTTATCCAGAGTCTTAATTTTAAGTAATGTTTTTTTTTAAAAGGAAAAGGTAACTTAAATATGTACACCAACATTTCAGTACTGTCTTTTAATTCTAACAGTTACATCAAATCTCATCCCCTCCACTCAGCTTACTAATAGAACTAGGTTTGTAAAAAAAAAAAAAAATTAAAAAAAATTAAAAAAAATCAAATCATGATGACGATTACATTCCTCGATTGAAAAATGAAAGCAAAGTTCAATCAGATCCTCTACGAAATGTTTGCTCCCCTCACGTCCCTTAACGTGTCCCCGCTGCTTGCTCTTCCAAAGTCTGGTTTTCGGAAGCCCACTACTAATTTCTAACCAAGACTGCAGCACCCACTGTAACACACTTGGCTTCATGAGCTTTCCTACGTTCCCGGGTCACACACACAGAATATCTGATGAAAGAGACTGATCATCCTCCTTCTCCCTTCAGCTCCTCTAACTTTCCTGTCAGGAGCCTGAAAAAATATGCACAGTTACTGTTGCTGAGGGGAGACAAAGTTTAACTTCTGGGTTGGCAATCGGAGAATAATTCATGAGCAGATTTCTAGCAAATGATATGATTTGCTAAATTTTGGTCTTTGATTTATATTTATGTACTCCTGCTACTGTTAAGGTTTTGCCAACCTCAATTAGATCATGAATGAGATCATTTTAATTCAGCCCCCAAACTGTGACCTGACCATGGTCTGAAAGTGTTCAAAAAGTAATTTTAAGCCTCCCTTTGATTTGAAAAGGAATACTGCATGCTTGGTCGTTCATACAAATAACATAAAACTTAATTATTGGATGATTTGGCAGAGGACCTTCTTGCCAAACAACAGTCAATGCCAGCTACTGTGATGCTGGCGATGCCCGGGCCCCCGAGCACACAGCCCCCTGTATCCAGCATTTGTTCATTGTGTCTCAGGGCAAGATGCTTTCAAATGGGATTCATGGATCTGGGAGGCAGGGTGCAACTGGAAGGGTGTACCATATTTATAACTCCAGTTAAAAAATGCTGTCTCACCTAGAAGGGAAGTAGATCTGCGCTGTCAAATCACCAGGAGGCTGTGACAAAGGGAGCTTGCAGCCTGACACACGGTGTAACAACATAGCAAACACCTTTAATCCTGTCATGTCTCATACCCTTTACTTTCTCACACATTTGTAGCTGCTTGAACGTTGACACCTACACTCTTTTTCGAAACTAAATAAGGCAATCTTATTTAAGCCCAAATGCAACACCTGTAAAGTTATTCTTGTGCCCGGCAAAAAATAACCATTAACTCCTTCCTCTTATAAATGCCTCTCTGCTGGCTTTGGCAAGTCTCAAGTTGGTAACAGTCGGCCTGAGGCCCTGACTCTGAGGTTCACATGACCTTCCAAGCTCCGAGAAAGATAGGCAACACTTCCCCCTTGAAAAGATGCGAGGGCTGTGATAATGTCACTGTCCCAACTGGCCTCTCACAGCTTTTTTGAGCCGAAGCCCCCCCCTTTCTTCATCACAAACTTCTGGTGTCTTTTATAGTAAGGAGAGAGGCCCCAGCTGCTTTATTCCCTCTAGCTACCATCGTCTAATATTTTAAAAGCTGGAAATGAAAATAGCTTTTCTAAAGATATTTCCTGGAATTTTTAATGTGCTGCCTTGATTCCCTTTTTTTTTTCCTCCTTGCCAATTATAAACCACCATTTGGAGGGCTTATGAGCAATGTAAGTCCACCTCATCTAATTAAACCACATTGTTTTAAAAGCTTGAACAGTTTTCATGTCTACACGACTTGTCTGAATAATAAACTGCTGGAACCAGAATCCTGAGTGTCTTTGGAGAGCCGGGATTTTATCTGCTGAGTGCAAAGGGCCAGGCACTCAAAGAGTTAAAGAGTGTTCCCGCATTGCTGGGTAGGTTAATATCACAGCTGCCTGGTAAAGCATTATCCCGGTACCTCACTTAACAAAAGCCTCCTTTTGCAAACAGACTCCCACTTTCCCCCCAAGTGTCCAAAGGTGTTTACTGAAGTAAATCTGCCTAAATCCTTCATTGCTTGGGTCATGGGGGTGGATAGGAGGGGTGGAAGGTGTAGGGATAATCTCTTTTTGTAAATTCTGCAAATCTTCTGGGAAAAGGAGGAGGGGGGGAAGAGAGAGAGAGAGAGAGAAAAAAAAATCAGGAATCTGTGTCACATGCCCGTGTGCCACTTCTAACGTCTCCGCTAGTTCTGCTCTCACACGTGAAATCCGCACAAGGGCCATCGGACAAGCCCCGGGGTCCCCTACGACTCAGGGGCCGCGGGAGGCCGGTGCACCTCTCAAGTTGCGCACGGGCCTGCAGCTCAGCCTCCTCGAGAGCTGGGGTCTAAGTAAGGGCGGTTACGAGGAAGGGAGAAAAAGAGGAAAAAAAAAAAAAAGGACAAGACAGTTTAGGAGCAAGATAATGCAGCTGAAAAGTTGTCACGAGAGGCTTCTGCTCTTGCTGTGGTCTCACTCCGATGCCATGAACTGCGTGTCACTTCTGCACGTTGCAAATGGGGGCAAATAACACAGTCAGACCTGACAGGTCGGCCTGCGAGGGTTTAGGCAGCTCCCAGGAAGAAGGAGCCCTGGAGGCATAAACTTTCCCTCCGAGGAGATCGTGAATACCACCAACCCCTCCCTACAAATCTTGAAGCCTCCAGTTTGAGATACAAAAAGGCTGTCATCTCACAAATGTTAAACATACTAAAAAAATCTGAAAAAAAAGTATGGAGAAGGTGTGAAAAACGTGGCACTTTACAGCCCTCAAAGCTTTTTAAAATAGAACAACTTTTCCCCCTAAAATTCTTTTCAGAGAATTTTCTTTTCTTTTTTTTTTCCTTCTTCTTCTCCTTTTTTTTTTTTTTTTTTCTTTTTGGCTCATTTGAGAGTTTCTTTCTTGGCTTTTTTCCCCTTTCATTTGAAAATATGAATTATCATAAAAAGTCAGGGGAAAAAATGGGAAAGTCTTTTCCAGTTTTCCTGAAGATTTATCAGCGTGTGTTCAGGCTGGGTGTAAGCACCTCTCCCTTTTTTGCTCTGGGCCAGACACCCATCACTGAAACCAGAGCAGGGCCTTGGGAGACTTCATCCCTGCTCTCCTCCAGAGCGGCCTCCAGCTGCAGCACCCCGCACACACCGCCCACCCCCGCCCCTCCCCAAGTGCCCTCACCTCCCTGGTCTGATGATGGTAAACAATAAGGAAGGCCAAATAGTAGGCAGCACTCAAGAGTGGGAAGTCCACACACCTGACCCCGAGTCTAACAGGCTTCTGAGGGAGAATTTGATCCCTCTCTGACACTTTCTACCTCAAGTGTTGAGCGGGTGGCCATGAATAGTACAGACATGCCATCTTGTAACACTATATGCCTGTCAGGAGGGACAGGGCCTGGTCAAGCATCAACTATATAAGGCTGGTAACTAGGGAAAGCCCAACAAACAGCCACAAACACCTAAGTTATTTTACTCAGCTACTACCCTCTCCTCCTCTCTCCTCTCTCCTCTCTCTCTCTCTCTCTCTCTCTCTCTCTCTCTCTTTCTTTTCATCTTGGCTTTCTGTAGCAGAATGCAAATGGAGCCTGCCGGCGGTGAAAGGGCTGAATTGTGATTAAGAAGAAGAAGAGCTCCTTTCTTTGTTCTCCCCTCAGGGGATGTTTACTGGGAGAGACACAGCGGATCAGATATGAAAGGCATTCAGGTCAGCATTGATGTGAGCGAAAGTGAAATCATACCTAAGGCATTCAAAAGACCGCCGTGTCAGGGGTTCAGCTAACGGTGCAGCTACTGTGCGTGTCTTCCCGGAGAGGCAAGAATCTTTTCACAGACTGGCGATTTTTTTTGCCCCCCTCCCTAATTTACTACAAAATCATAAAAGTTTCCCCACCCCTATTTACCTCCTACCAGATGACACAAGAGTTAGCATTTTTTTTCTCTCTCCTTCTGGACCACACGCGAAATTAGAGCAACTTCTAATAACTGTATTACCTTAATGAACCAGCAAGGCACCATCTGAACTGTGAAATCTTTCTTTTTTTAAGCAGATGTATTCATGTGTGATACATATATGCATAATATGTGGGGGAGAAGTGAATGAAGGGAAAAGCCAAAAGCACACACATGGATGGCTTTTCCTCTCACTTTTCTCAGAGGAAACACAAGACAACACACACACACACACACACACACACACACCACACCACACCACACGCACACACACACAGGCGCGCACGCACCCGCACAGAGTATATAAAAACAGTACAGAACACCTTAAAACGAAATTCTTTATTTACTTTGTGACTACTAGTTACACTTTTCCTGAGAGTTTTCACTGTGACAGGACTGTCACCCAGGATAAAAGTCTCTGGCACATAGCTCTGAAGGCAGAGACTTCCTTAGAGTCTGCTGATTATTATTGCTTTCCTTTTTTTTAAAAAAAAATGGGTGATGAAGAAATACTTGGATCTTACTTTTTAAAAGTTTACACTCCCCACAGCCCAAAGAGTCATTCAATAGATTTTCCAAGTGGTAAGCTGATGCTGTTGGTATAAACAGAGCTATGTAAATATACACAAAATTCACAAATCACAGCAAACATACAAATAACAGGGAGGTGCCTAGATGTTTCAGGGCTTAAAAATGAAAAGGAAAATCACATTTCATCTCCTGATTGCTAAAGAAAGGGAAGACACGGGGGGGGGGGGAAGAGGGCTATATTTATTGGTTTTAAATCATCCTTCCCTCTGCTCTGAATTATTCTTTTCAAACCTTCGCATCTTGGCTAAAAAGCATATTTGGGCTTATGTTAACATCTGCTTTTGTGGTGACATTTAATTCCGTATATTTTCAACTAGTGTTTCTGCATCACAGATTTTCCTCCTTTATCTCTTTGCTCTAAAAAGACAACCAAAGAGCAATCAAAAAGGTGTCTGACTTGGCCATTCAGACAATTGCCCCCTTGTGGGAATGCGGGAATGAATGGTACAGTGGACACCCCAGCACCATTGACGTTATAAACATGTAAATGAAACACATTAGGGCAGACAATCAATTGTCTGTGAGCATTGCAAACCTGCACTCCCTCTCTCTGTGACAGGCACAAAATAGTGTCTACCTTGGGAAGCCACGGTGCTGGAGAGTACAAGGACAAAGAGTTCCCTTTCACACAGAAGAAAATGCACCTTAAAAGCCTTGGAAGAATGCAGATGACAAAAACTGTCGTAAGGCAAAGAATCTCCCACATCTTGGAATCAATGCGGCACTGCTAGAGAGCCAGCAGCACCGTCCTTTCCTACCTTCAGGGTAGACCCCACATTTCTCCAAGGAAATATTCTGAATACAGCGGTCAGGGGCTTTGATAACCTCTTGGAATTTTCTTTACTTTGAGCAAATTAAGCGAGCCAGAGAGGAAAGCGTCGGATGCACATGACATAGCACTTTAGCAGGGAACTTTCATCCTGGCTTCCTTCGTATTTGGAAATAAATGCTTAAAGACACGGATTCATTTTTATTTGGCAACAGAGACACAATGTAAAGTTGAAAATCCCGAGCCCACCCTTGCCCCCCGGCGGGGCTTCACACTGGGGGGTGCCAGCAGGCCAGTGGCCCTGCTACGAAGAAGGCAGGCGTGTTGCTGCTACCCCCATCGACTTAGTTTTTCCAAACCGAAATAAAACCAATATATCAGTCTGGATACATAGCCCCCAGTCTTGCGTGTGTGCAGCGTGACGAAACTTGCAGAAGATCTCCGCAGAGAGAGAAGGATGGAGATGGATATCTCTGGAGCGCCCTCAGAACTGGTACCTGCCACGCAAACTGCCTCTGAGTGTTGGGAGGACCAGCGAACCAGGCTCCCTGTAAACTCATCAACTTTGTGGAAGGAGCTACTTGCAAAACATCGCCCCACTTGCAAAGATGACCAAGTCTGGAGCCACTGCAGCCCCGAAGGAAACTTCCCTGCCTCAGTGTGTGCCAAGGGGCCCCGACTGCGGGCTGCCCCCCACCCCGGCCGACAGCACCTCGCAGGGGGGAGGAGGGTGGGGGGGGGCAAGGGCCACAAGCCCTCAGGAGGGGCTCGATGCCTCCCTTTTCCTTTTCATTTAAGCATCTCTGAAACGGAAGCAACCTCTCCGTCCTCCGCTGCCTCTAAGCATCACCACCAGCGCCTCCACTCCCTCTAAGGAAGTGGTAAGGAGAGAGGACTTATCTTAAAAAAGGATCATCATTTCTGCTCATCTGATTGTTCCTCCCCTAGGGTCCCAAGCCCTGAAAACATCCAACTTTAGCCCCTTTCTCTACCACTGCAAGTCGGAGACCAAAGGCATTTGTAAAAATCTGCCCCACTCTCCCCCCATCCACACCCACCCCCCACCCCCCGCCTCGCCCGCCAGCCCCAACCCTCTTGATGAAAGTTTGTAGAAAAATCAGATTTAACTTTCCTTTCTGCCTTCCACTTCCTTTTCCCTTCCACTCTTAATTCAGTTTTCATTTAAAAGACAACTTTCATTCCCTTCTCTGAAGCAAGCAGTTTCCGGATCTGATTTTTGTTACGACCTGCGTGTGTTATGTGCGATTCTTCCAGAGGCTGATGCTGGAAGGCAGTGGGCCGGGGAGGCCAGCCCATCTTCCCAGGCTCCGCGGGAGGCAGGAGGGAAGCGGGAGCATCCCCGGGAGCCCGAGCCCCGAACCGGGGGCCAAAGCAACTAACTTTGCAAGTTACAGCGGGGCCCGCCAGTGGCAGGCAACCGCCGGGCACCTCCCGCGCCAAGGGCTCCTTCCTGGCTCCAAGGCTGTGCGGAGATAGTGGGGTGTAATCAGGGGAATGGGGGGGGGCTGGGTTTCCCCCCCTCCTCTCCAGCTTCAGTGAAAGTGTTACAAAGTGAGTCAGGCGACTGAGGATCATCTGACTGAACTTTCTTGAAACCGACACACATTCTTGTCTGCCGGCAACTCGCTTTTTGCCTCCTTCCCCCTCACCCCTCTCCCCCTTTCCTCCTGCTGCACATCTTACTTTCTGGGAAGAGATTGCATCCCTTCCATGTGGGGGAAAGGAGACTGTCAGCTCTGGATTAACTTGGCCCTGGCACTGTCTTTGCCAAGCATCTTGCTGGCCTGAGAATCTTGAAGGCTGGATTTTGGATTCTTGTTTCTCTCTTTGCACATTTATTTCCCTCAAACTGCTCCTTCTCCTTTGCTTTTTCATAACTGTGTACTGCATCGTCTTTTAACCCACGTTCTTGACCAGCCTTCACACACACAGGCACACACACACACACACACACACACACACACACAGACCCAGGCACGCACAACTGCTTTACAGGTCTTTTTTCTTCTTGTCGCCCTCGTCTATATATACGTTGTTGACTTCATTAAATTATATAAAGTGCCATTCTAGTTTCCTGGATGACCATCTCTCTCTGTGTGTGTCTCTCTCTCTTTTTCTCTTCCAGCTTCTTACTTCTGTGATTAGTATTGCCATTATTCCTTTCCAGGAATTTCTATATGATTTTGATAAGCATCATCATATTTAGTGTTATCAGCAAAGACACAAGCTCAAAAGTGACATCTTTTCCATGAATCCAGGAAAGAAGAAAAATCCACTCAGTTCAGATAAATCCTGGCAATCCCCAAAGGGAAAGGCATTGGATATGTGCTTGATGAGAAAAGAAAATGAAAAAGGGGGGAAGAAAACTCTTCTACCTGCTTCTCAAAACCAGGGCATTGCTCAGTCAGATTAAACCCAAAGAAAAACATTGACAAGTAACCAATTCACAGCATGTTTTTTCACACATTATTTGGGAAAAGAGACAGGTAATAGTCAAAGTTAGAGAAGCTGTAAGCAATGGACAGGCTTGCTGTGAAGTGTGCAAGGTCTGAGGTAAATGCCTTAAAATGTGCAATTTAACTTTCCATTTCGGAGTGTTGAGGCTTCTCCCAAGTTAGGGGCTGGGCGGAGGGGAAATGGTTGCAGTGTCCATGGCTGAGCACCTCCCTGGCGCTTTCGGTTCACCTGCGAGCCCCCAGCAGGCCTCCCTCTCCGCCAACCCCACCCTCAGGGTTCCCAGGAAGCTGGGAGACCTCTATATCCCCAGACCTGAGCTCTGGCCTGACCTCACGGCCCGGGCCAGGCTGGTCATCGGTGGCAAAATCCCGAAGGGGGTGGGAGGAGGCAGGAAAGCAGAAACAAACATTCTAAATAGTCTCTTCTGCAAAAGAACACTTCTGGGAACCTTGCTTTATATCTCATTTTCTTCTCTTTTCTCTCTCTCTCTCCCTCTCTCTCTCTCAATCTCTCTCTCAAAAAAGAAAAAAAATGACTGTTTAACATAAGAAGAAAAAAAGAGCCTCCTTGACACAAAGCTTTTGTTATCCAGTTGATCAGCACCACGCTTTAGATACTTGTAAGAGGGGGAAAAAAAGCCCCACAACAGACATTGATTTTAGAAAATCAATAACCAACATTTAATAAAAGGAACAGAGGAAACACAAGAGAGGAGAGGGGGACATTAGGTATAATTTTAGTGTCTACTAAATTACCCAGAGATGGGGAAGGGGAGGTCTCCTGAGTAAGGACCACCTTAAATAATGCCAGCTACCAGAATGAAGAAAAAAATTAAATTAAGAGAGAGAGAGAGACAGAGACAGAGAGACAGAGAGGGGAGAGATGGACTTAAAAAGAGGCAGCCTCAACTGGATCTTGGGGAAGCAGCTCGGAATATATTATTGTACTTGTTTTTTTTTTTTTCTTTCTTTCTTTTTCTTTTTTCTTTTTTTTTTTTTTTTTGTAATACTAAGCCAAGCAAATAGATCAAAGGCAGCACAAAGGGAAAAGGCAGGATAACGTAACGAACAGTTTCTGACCAAAATTCCTCTATCACTCCCCCATATGGCTCGACACCTCCAGCACAACAAGCAGGAGATGCACACACACACTCACACTCACACTCACGCGCACTCGCGCGCACACACAACCTGGAGAGGCAGAGACCCCGGGAGCAGCATCATCTGTCCCGAATCAGGGCTCCGGGTCTTTGTGCCTCCCCGGCCCGCGCCCCCCCCCCCCGCCCCGCGCGCGGCTGCCGGGCAGGCGGCCTCCCGGGAAAGTTGGTCCGCGTGGGCCGGGGCGCGGGGCGGGCGCGGGGCGGGCGCGGGCGCGGGGGGCCGGAGGCCGGGGAGCCCGGGCCCGGCCCGCGGGCGGCGGCAAGTTTCCTTCCCCGGCCCGAGCCGGCGCTCCTCGGCTTGTTTGCTTTGGGGGCTTGGGCTTCCTTCGGAGGCTCGGGGGGTCCCCCGTCCGCTCCCGCGGCGCCCCTCGGGTCCCCAGCCCGCTCCCCTCCCCGGGCGCCTCCCGCGCTCTTTGCCAATCACTTTCCTCTTTTATTCCCACGATTTGGTTCGGGGGGTGATACCTGGGGGGCGGGGGCCCGGGGGCCGGCGTCTCTCTGTCCTGCCCTCCATCCCTCTGCGCAACCCCCAGCCAGGGGGGCCCCGGCGCGGCCGCCCCCGCCTGCAGCCTCCTGCGTCCGCGCGCCCCCCTCGCCCCCATCTCCGTCCTCCTCCCTGACTCAGCTCGGGTACCGGGCGCCTCCGGAGCGTGCAGAAACTGCCCAGAAAAGTCTGTGTGCGTGCCCCCCGCGACCCCGCGGCGCCCGCCCCCGCCCCCCGGCTCCGGGCCCCGGGCGCGCCCTGCCGGGCCCCGCCGCCCGCGCGGACCGTTACTTGGCGGCCGCAGACTCCGGCAAGAAACTTTGAGGCCGGCGGCGGCGCAGCCCGGGCCCCCCCCCGCCGCCGCCGCCGCCCGCCCGCCCGCGCCCGCGCCCGCCCGCGCCCCCGCCCCCGCCCCCGCCGCCGGGTCCCGCGCCCCGGCCCCGGCCCCGGCCCCCGCCCTGCCCTGCCCTGCCCGGGCCGGGCGCTCCCGCAGCGCGGCCGGGGACCCGCCCGCGGACCGGGCGGCGGAGCGCGGCGGAGCGCGGCGGAGGGCGGCGGGGACCCCCGTGGGCGAGCCTCTCCGGGGCGCTCCCGCCGGCGCCCCCCCCCCCGGGCGCCCCGGGTCCCCGCTCCGCGCGCTCCGGCTCGGCTCCCGCTCCCGCTCCGGCCCCGGGAGAGGCTCGCCCGCGACCCCGGGCGCCGTCGCCGCCGCCTCGCCGGCCCTTCCCGGCCCCCCCCTCCTCCCCGGGGCCCGCGCCGCCGAGCAGCCCGGAAAAGTTTGGTTCGGGCCGCTTCTTACCGTTTTTCCTCCTGGGATTGGCTTGTTTGCGCCTCTTGCACCGGGGGCCATCCGCCATGATCGGCTGCTTCATTGATAAGAGCGGATCAGATGGCAGCTCGCATGGACTCGGCGCCCTGCTCCGGCAGCACGCAGGCTCGATCTAGCAAACCAAACAGCGACAGTGTGGGCATCGCCGCGCCCGCCGCCGGCGCCCGGGGACAGGGACAGGGCCGGCCCGGCCAGCGCCCCCCCGGCACCCGGCACCCGGCGCCCGGCACCCGGCACCCGGCGCCCGGCACCCACCCCCTGCGCCAAAGCGAAACTTCGGCGGCCCCCTCCCCGCCCCCCGCCCCCCCACCCCCCCGCGGGCCCCGAGGCGCTTTGTGTGCGTTCCTGGGCGCTGCGCTGCGCCCGCGAGGGGGGCCCCGGCGCCCCAGCCCCGTCCCGTCCCAGCCCCGGCCCCGCCGCGCCCCCCGGGGCCCCGCCGCGCCACCGACCGACCCCGGCCCGGCCCGGCCCCCGCCCCCGCCCCGCGCGCCCCCCGCCCCCCCCTCCCCCCCGGCCCGGCGACCCGGGGCGACGCCAGCCTGCCTCCCGCTCCCATCCCCGTCCCGCGCGCCCCCACCCACACCCCACACACACAACCCCGTCCCCCCCGGAGGAGACACACAAACAAACAAACAACAGCCCCCGGATGAAGCACACTCGGGCAAATTGATAATAGTAATTATAGGGAGCCCGCTCGCCCCGCGCCCCCTCCCCTCCCCTCCCCTCCCCTCCCTGGGAGTCTATCGAGGCTCTGTCTCCATCCCCCCCACACCCCCCCACACACACCCACCGCCACCCCGGTCCCCCGCCCCCAAATTAAGATTTCCCATTTCACGCCGAAATAAGAAGTATAATTATAAGCCTCTTTGGACACTAGCGCTTCCCACCCCCCTACACACACACACACACACACACACACACACACACACACACACACACAACCCTACACACCTCCCCCCCACCGCCACTTTGACAATATTTACTTAAGTATTTTCCCCCACCTCATTCACACACATGCTCCCCTACACTGCTTCCCTTAAATAGTTCCAGTAGAATTTCTCTTTCTTTTTTTTTTCTTTTCTTCTTCTTCTTTTTTTTTTTTTTTTCTATCCCCTCAAGAAAGGAAAGAGAAAGTCCAACCGCTACGGCAATACTTTGAAGCTCTACTTAAATGATCGTATCCTTTCTGGCTTCGAAACTTTTGTACCTAAAAATCGAGAGAGGCGCTGCATTTTTTTTTTTTCCCCTTCAGCTGAAACTGTCAAAACTTGGAGAAGGGGAACCTCGGAGGCAGGCAGCAGAGGTGGAGAATCCCGAAACTCGGTGGAGGTTGGGAAGATGCTGTGCCTCGAGGATTAGTTTAAACAGGGGCTATAAAAGATGTAACAGATGCAAACTGTAACACAAGGGCCATTAACCCTTCCTCTGCCGGGCACACTCAGTCCCCAGCCCCGCACCTATTGTCTCCTGTGCTCAAAGCTTTGCAGAAAACCTGGAAAGTGAGTATCAGTTTCCACACATTTGCTGAGAGGAGTGTGGTGGTGGTAGTGGGGGGGGGGGCGGCGAGGCAGAGAGAAGGGGAAGTGGATGGTTTAGAAAGCACCTTGAATTTAACCTAGGCATAGTGGGTGACTTTTAAGTTTGACACATTTTGTCATTTCCTGGCTCTCCTATTGATTTGAAATTGTTGGGAAAAATCCTGAAATCAGGAAACGGTCACACAAGTGTCTGGGATGAAACAGCTGGCCTGTCTGTATTCATGCTGAGACTTACACACGATTGCATATAAATACATGTTTAATAAAGTAAGCTGCTAGTTTTATGAGCCTGTGTGTGTGTGTGTGTGAGAGAGAGAGAGGGGGGGGGGCATTTGTGCTGTAAACTTTATCTTTTGCCTGTTATTTCTAACTCTGGAGTTAGTAATCTTGCCTTCATCATTATAGGGGGAGCATGTAAAATATATAAGTAGGTGGGAGATAAACACATTCACGTTAGCCGGGCTCATCACTGTTCCTGGGAACTCCTGCTATCTCTCTCTCGACTTTTCGGTGCCAAAGTAGGGAATGGGATATGTGTGTGCATGTGTCTCCTGCTCGATCCACGTCTCTATTACTTTGCCATTTAAAACACAATTTCAAAAGTTACCCTTAATTTACAACTCTGATATCCTGACAGCAGCTTTCTTCCCAGCTGTAGTGACCCCCCACCCCCCACCCCACATACACACTTTGGTAAACGACTCAAGTTCCATGAGGACTTTCACTTCTTTATTTATCATCACAGAAATGAGGTGTTACTTCACATACATACACACACAAAGAATAAAATAAAGAAATGAAACTCGCTAAGCAGACAAAAACAGGCAACTTTCTGCTTAGAAAACAGCCTTCTCCGGTGGGAGAGGATGCAGTGCCATATCTACGAGAAAGACATGCCCCTGAATTTGGTAGGTTTGTATCGATCAAGTTTTGTCATTATTAACAGGTTATCTGCCAAGTTTTAATTGCTGAATACAATGAACTGGAGCTAGATGCAAAAAAAAAAAAAAAAACCCACAAAAAAAACAAAACAGGGTTAGATTCTCTCCCCCTGGAGGAGTTTTCCTTCCACCATGTAGTTCTCAATAAAACTTTTCCTCGGCTGGGTAGCAAAAGGCACCTTTGGTTACCTGAATGGACAGGTACAGGGCAAATTATTTGGAGGAGGAAAAGGGAGAGGAAAGCAGGGAGAGGGAGCGGGAGTGCCAGAGAAATCCACGAAGTCACTCTTGGGAAAAGCTTGCCATAAAGGAGCTAAACCCACCTGAAATTCCTGCCCACGGACACTCCTTCTCACTCCAGACTCCCATCCCCACTTAAAAGGAGGAAAAAAAAATCATAAAAGGAGGGTGTGTGGGGGGGAATGACCGTACCAAAAAGGAATAAAAAAGAGAGAAAGGGAGAGAGAGAGAGAGAGAGAGAGAAAAAAAAAACCTACCTGCGAAGTCTTGTTTGTAGTTTTGGCCAGAAATGGTGAGAAGAAAAAGCATGAAGAAGCCGCGAAGTGTGGGGGAGAAAAAGGTGGAAGCGAAGAAACAGCTCCCGGAGCAAACTGTACAAAACCTCGCCAAGAGTGTCGGGAGGCAGGACCGTTATTCCTGCGGAGCAGGTTAGAACTGATCTCTTTCGGCCACTCCAGGAAACACAAACCTGGGGACGGACTGACGTGTTACGCCTCTTCTAATGACATTTTTTTCTTTTTCTTTTCTGTAGGAGAGAGAGGAGAGACCCTGAAACACGCGCCACCTATCTTTGTGGGGAGGGATAATTGAAGCGCCCTGAGCGTGAGCATCATGTGAAAACGTGATCGCCAAGTTTCTCTCTGGGAAAGGATCTGGGATAGATTATACCTTGAAGTCTCCGCAAACGCTTTAGTGGAAGAAATGAAATTCCACCTCCCTCCCTTCCTCTCTCCCTCCCTCTCGCCTCCCTCCCTCCCTCCCTCCCTCTCTTCTCCACGCCCCCCCCCCCCCCCCCCCGTCAAGCCTTTGGCATCATTATCCTCATCACTAAATCCTACAGAGTACAGGGCGGAAAGCGGTGCACACCATTCACAGAACTGGAGAACTCTAAGGGGCGAAAGTTAAAGGGAGAGATCCCGGGTCCTCGATCCAGATCGCCTCTTGCTACACAGATATTTCTAATGACCAGATTGGAGATGCACATTAAGTTGTGTGGATTTCTCAGCACGTCTTCTGGAACTAAATTATTTGCCCCCCCCCCCTTTTTTCTTCTTCTTCTCCTTTTTTTTTCTTTTCTTTTTAGATGGCAGAGCCAGAAAAAAAAAATACTGCATGTGAACTGCATCTTAGGGTGTGCGTATGATGAATTTCTGGATTGGATCCCAATACCCAAAAGTAGTTTGACATTTTTTTTTTAAAGGGTCTCTAAGTAAATTAACATAGAGCGCTGGGTTGACTGATCTCTCTGAATCTCTCTACATCTCTCGGAGACCTCACTGCAAAGTGAGGGAGCCTGTGTAGGAGGAAAAGGAGAAAGGCCATAGAGGAACTTAGCAGGGAAGGAAGAGCACGATATTAAACGGCATGGGGTCTAAGTTTTGGAGTATATATTTTTTTGATATTGCAATTAAAGTAAAATTAAAAAGAAAAGACTCCACCTTTGCTCTGAAGGGATTGGTTATGTAAATATGGAAGGGATTTCCTGGAGAATACAGCTTTCTACTGTATGGTTAATTAAATAATCACTCAAAAGCTTCCAACGTGACGCTTCTGTCGTAATCCAATCAGGTTACATAGGTCCTAAACAAGAAAGATATTTTCCACATCTGGAAGTCAGCAATTTAGCAAGTACTGCACATTATTAACCAATTCAGAGCCCACTTCCCAGGGGAATTTTTTTTGAAGTTTAAGTGTTCTTAACCAATGCTCTGCTGTTTTGTTAATCAAAAAGCTGGTTTACACTGCACGTAATTGGAACTAATATAGAAGTAAATAAAGACAGCCAAATTTGAGGATGCTGAGCACAGGCATTTATCGGAAAAGGAAGAAATCTCTTAGCCTCCAATGGTTCAGGCTCAATTTCTTAAAGGATTGTGAGACCTTTTTTTTTTTTTTTTTTTTTTTAAAGAGTGAAAGTGCCTGAGAACCTCAGAGCACAAATAAACTTCCAGCCCCACAGCCTTTGGATTTCTTGTAAAGGTAAAGGTGGAGGTGTCAATAGGACTACACAACCTCACGCCAGTTTTTTCTGCTTTCAATATTGTTAGTGTCACAGCCCCGTTTTTAAGTCTGATGAAATCTGAAACAAATAATACCCTGATCCAACACTAGACTTTTTACTTATATTAAGATAAACGGCTTTGAATTGTGCTTTGAATGTGTGCCTAAAGCAAGGCTTTGAATGAAGGAGTCACTTGCAATTGCACTCAGAGGAGGGAAGAGCTACCACATGGGTTGCCACATCCATGCAGCCAGAGGTGCATGTCTTTGTATTTTGTATGGGGGGGGGCATAGCCATCCTGCATGACCACAGCCACTTCTTACTTGAAGATGCAGAAAAAGTAAGTTTTCACAGTGGTTTCCAGACTCCCCTCTTTCCCAACTTGACTGTTACAATGAGAATAACTAGATAAATTAATGTTCTTCCCCCCACCATTACAGATATTTTACCCATAGAAGAGGAGCGTTCAAGATCATCAGTCTAAGAGTTAATTATATATATATATAATAAAGAATATATATATATATAAAGAATGATTTCCAATATGGGTCAGACGTATTTTAAATTTTATGTTTCACGTTCCTTTTAATGTTCTGTATGTATACCAAATATATATATATATGACATCAAATTCCTCCTCTGAGATTTAGCCCTACTGTTAATGTCCTTTTTTTCTCCCTCTTCCCACTTTTCCCTCCTTTTTATTTAAAAAAAAAATGGAATCCAGCTTTCTCTAGAAGTTTGTTTATCAGCCTCCCCACTGCCTGGAAAAAAGGATCCCAAGACAGGGAGTGATTCCAGGCAAGACCCCACTGCATTAGCCCAGGTAGTCAGTCATTGGATGGTTACAGTCTCAGATACACACTCACAGGCAAAACCACAGGTCAAAGGATCTAAGGGAACGGCTAACAAATCACTTGTTTTTATTATGTATATTAGCGTCAGCTTACTTAGGATCTGGCTTTAAAAAGGGGGGGGGGACTCAAGTATTTCCATTAAAAACACCTAATCATCTGATTACTCAGGGCTCACTAATTGTTGAAGTGGCAGGAGGCAGCCCCAACACTTAGGACTGGGAGTTCCGACTTTCAGGCATCTGATTTGTGGTAAGAAAGCCATCTTCCAGGTTCCCAGGAAGGTGCGGGTCTGCAGGGCGGCCCGGGCAGGGTCCCGGAGAGGGGGAGCGCCCCGCGGCCCCCCGCCCCTGCCCGGCGCGCCCCGGGCTCTCCCCTCCTCCTGGCCCCCGCGTTCCCACCCGCGCCCGGGCGCAGGGAGCCCGGGCAGCCCAGGGAGCCCAGGGAGCCCAATCTGAATTTGTCGCGAACCCTCCCTTCGTCCGAAGGCCAGGTCGGGGACAATGGGGATCGTGGGATCAGCGGGATGCAGGAGCGCAGGGCGCAGGGAAAAGTCGAGAGAGGACTGGCGCTTTCCGCTCCTCGCACAGCAAAACAAGTCCTGCCAATGAATCGCTCCTTCCCGATCCTTCCTCCCCATTTAATGCTCCATTTCGAGAGGAGCGAGGACCAAGGGCAGTAAAATAACAGACACGAGTACATGCGAAATGGTATTGCAACCGACCTTGGAAGGAGGGAAAGAAAAGAAAGAAGAAAGAGAAAGAAAGAAAGAAAGAAAGAAAGAAAGAAAGAAAGAAAGAAAGAAAGAAAGAAAGAAAAGGAATTCTTTAGGGTTTCTTTGGGTGGAAGCAACTGCCTCCCTGAGGATTCCCTGCACCCAAGCAGGGTTGGAAGATGCACTTTTGTTTTCCCAGCGCCTGCAGCCGGGACCCGGTGCCCGGCCCTCCCTTCACCTCTGCGCCTGTCAATTTCCTCAACTTTCGGGGAGGCCCCCGCCCCCACCCCCGCCCGGCCCCCAGCGCCGCCCGCCCCGGAGCCCCATAGCACGGGAGCTGGGGAGCCGGGGAGCCCGGGAGCCCGGGAGCCCGGGAGCCCGGGCTGATACACTGTTTCTGCCCTTGAACACGCAGGCTGCAGAAGGAATTCGAATTTGGCCCAGCTAATGAAATTTTTCCTTTTTTTTTTTTTTTTTTAAAAAAAAGCAAATTCTGTTTATTTTGTACCATGTGGATTAAAAAAAAAAAAAGAAAAAAAAAGAAAGGAACCTCTTCTCATTTTGAGACGCAATTGATCTTCCATCTAGAGGAATTATCTCAAGCCCTGCGTGGATACGCAGGAGGTGGGCAACTTCTCTGAGAGTTGCAGGCAAAGGGTGCTAAGGGACACCCCCGGGTTGGGGGGGAGGGTGTGTGTGCAGGGGGTGGGGGTGGGGGTGGGGGGCGGCAGGGGTCCAAGCCCAGCCAAACGGTTTTCTCACGTGCAAAGTTGCAATCCAATCCATTCGGAGTTGAGCCTAGGATTGGAGGGGCAAAAAAAAAAAAAAAAAAAAAAAAATTCTATTTAAAAAAAAAAAAACAAACAGGAGCATCTCTCCCCGAGAAACCCTTTTCAACAAAATCAAAACAGCACCGGGGAGCCTGCGGCCGACCCCAGACCCCAGGCTGCCCGCTGCGAGCCCCGCGCGTCACCTGGCCCCAGCGGGGCGGCCGGCCCACGGGTTCTTTTTTTTTTTTTTTCCTTTTTTTTTTCTTTTTAAATAAATTTTCCTTTATTTTTTGAAGTTGAGGCTGAATCTCGGCTTCGGTGCTTTTGCCGACGTCTCCACTGACAGGAAGCAGCAAACTTCAGGACTCAAATGAGCGTCTTAATTTATTGATGCCAAGCAGGTCTGCGGGTCGCCCCGCGCGCCCCCCGCGCCCCCCGAGCGCGCGCGCCCCCCCCGCCCCCGGCCCCGGCCCGGGCTCCAGCCCCGGCTCCAGCCCCGGCTCCCGCCCCGGCTCCGGCTCCGGCTCCGGCTCCGGCTCCTCTCCGGCTCCGGCCCCTCCCTCCGCGCGCAGGGTCAGGGGGCGGGGAGGCCCGGGGAGGGGTGCGGCCCCGGGCCCCCCGCCCCCGCCCGCGGGTCAGCTGACCTGGGTCGCCCCGGGCCCGCTCCCCGCCCGCCGCCCCGTTTCCGGTCCCGGGGTCCGCGGGCCGCGCGGGGAGCGCAGCGGCGGCGGCCGGGAGGTGATGCTGGGGGCTGATTACCATGAGAAAGGCTGCGCCTGGAAAAGCCTCCTCCACGCGACTGTCAATCTCGCCGAGGGAGGGGGGCGGGGACGGGAAGGGGCCCCGCGGGAGCCGCCTGGAAACTTGGAGCAACTTGGAGGCGACGCGGGCCCGGGGAGGGGGCCCCCCTGGGCTGGCAGGGCGGGGCGCGGGGGGCGCGGGGGGCGCGCGGGGGGCCCGCGGACCCGGCACCCCCCACCCCCTCCGGCCTCCTGTCCGCCCTCCCGTCCGCCCTCCCGGGCCTTTCTCCTCGATTTCTTGAAATTCTTTTCCAATTGCATCGCCTACATTCTCCTTTCTTTAATCCCATTATCTCCCTTTTGCAATCTCTGGTTTTGTTTCTTAGCATCCTCCCTCCCTCTCCATCTCTCCATCTCTCCATCTCCATCTCTCTCTCTCTTCCTTGGATTCTTTTGTGCCTCCTTTATGTTGCCCAGATTTATCATCTAGTTTTTGAACACACGGTGTTGATGTAATCCATCCACCAGCAGGAGGTCGGGGACGCCTCAACTAAAAGAACTCCCCCCCCCACCCCCACCCCGGGTCACCAGAGAGCAAGTTCACCAGGTGTCCCTGAAGAGTAAATCATGATCATAAATATGAATCAATATCTTTGGTCATCGAATGGCTTCTGATTCTGAATCATATCGGCCCAAACTGATTTTTTTTTAAAGATGATATGATCTTCCTGGAAAAAATTAATATGCTTGATATGGGGAAATTATTGGCAATGAAAGCGATGTGAAGAAAGATCCTCATTGATGGAGATCTCTTACCAGTACTCAACAGACTTTAGAAATTATGATAAGTGATTTAAAGAAACTGAAACCGTGCCTTATCTTTTAATGTTTATTCAGAAAGTATAAAAAAAATTCCCAGAGCATCCTCCTCCCCACAAAGATCAATCACTTCAGAGAGAAACGGGTGTATTTTGTACTTGCCAAACAAATTCACAACTTGAGTTGTTGGGGCGGTTTCTTGGCCAGGTTGCCCCATTACCTAGCAGGTGAGTGAAAACGGGGCTGCATAGGTCATGAGTGTGGCTATGGCTTTTTTTTTCCTTATTTTTTTTTTTTTTGTCTTTCATTCATTTTGAGCACATTTGTGTTCACTTATTAAGATTCAGAGTTTGCACTTGTTTACAATTTGTTTACTTTGTTGCATTTTTAGAACTTGTTAGAAGTCAATTGAACATGTATATTAAGCTGCTTTTTTAGGCCAAGAAAAATAAAGATGCATTAGAAAGATGCCTTTTATGCTTCATAATTATTAATTGACATTTTATGATGAATAATTAATCATTTGAATAATTTTGGTATCTCTGATCTGAACACATATTTGCATATCTAATGCTTGATTTTAACTGTTTTTTTTTTTTTAAATCATTCTCTCAGGACAAAGAAACAAAGTAACATTTTAATATAAAATTTCTCTTTGACATTTGTGTAAGTCTATTGAGTTATAGAATTCTTTCTAGATATCTGTACAACTTCTTTTAACAATTTGTAAACCATTTATGTAGCAATCACATACAACTATGTGACAAAACTACAATTAATTAGGTAAAACAATATCCTGGGTAAAATCAACTCACTCTCCTCCCCAAATGCAGAGATATGCATGAATTATGCACCATATTTTTCTATTAAAATTTGATCATTGAACTTTTTGGTTATGTCTATACAGGTCAAAAAGTGGAACATTGAGACAGTTGACAAATAATTAAGCCATGGTACTTAAGGTAATTTTACTGTTTTTTTTTAACTTATTAATGTATAGGCTGATTTAAAGTTATTTAAAAACGGTCACACAAATATGTCCCTGGAATTTTTATACCCCTGTGTCAGTTGAAGTTTGAGATAATCTATTTCCAATACTAGCAGGGCAGATTTCTACCTGTATGATGACAGGCAATTGACTGTAAATTTGTTTCGTTACCAACAATGTGGGTACACTAATAGTGTTCATTCTTTAGGGGTTTTATTGGGAATCAAATGAAGTAATACACGAAACCTCATTATAATGGAGCTTCATTATTATGATGATGAAAAGTTGAAAAAAATAACATGGAACACAACGGATTGATTAAAGGCAGTATAAATTAATTTTGACTACTAAAAACTATTTAACTTTTAGTATCATTCATAATTTTTCTATTGAGAAACAAGTGCTGTGTCATTAAGTGAAGAGATAAAATGGTAAACATCATAAGATTTATGGCTGGTTTATGATTCTTTAGACCTGTTCAAAGGATGCGTGACCACAGACGTGAGAATAAATAATACAGTATTTCTTTACCGTGTTAGTTAATTTATTGTATTCAAGATGGTCATAACTTGGTTATAAATATCAGACTTCTTTTAATCCGAGTGTATAAACTTGAAGTTTCTCATGTTGTTCAGTAACATGCTATCTTTGGGTGTAAGGGTTAAATGTGCAAAAGCTCAGAAGCGGTCTTGAGTAAGAAGTGTGAGAGGAAAAAAAAAAGGGCAAATTTACAAATTTGGAGGCCAGGAATTTGGCTGCCAGAGAGCATTATTTGCTGTAAGACCATTCATAATGAACTGAACATTCCCTTTTGGAATTCTAGTTATCCTGGGGTTTGCGCTAATTCCAAGTACCTATAGTTGGGGAGAAAATCAGTTTATTAAGTGGAAAATGAAATCCCTAGTCTTTCAAACATCCACAAGGCCAGATTTTCTTCTTGATGCAAAAGCTGAAAAATCAGTGCGAATGCTAAGGGGGAAAAACTATTGTCTAATTTTTAATCCCAGTGCTGATGGCTTTTTGTTGTTGTTGTTTTCTTTGACTCCTCAAAACACTCAAAGTGTCCCTTGATTGTTTCCTTTCTCAAAGGATTCATTCCATACTCCTTGTAGGTCAAAACCACCAAAAGGGCCATTTGGACATCAGCCTAGGGGCTCAGAGTACCCTGTACCTTTTTCTTTTGCCCTTTTTAAAGGGAAATGGGACCAGCAATTGTCTATACCTACAGATGGTCTGGTGGCCTGGAAACTTCGTACTGCTTTGCGGTTTCTTTAATAGTGCTTATTCTGTTAAAAAGTCAAAATTATAAACTTTGTACTCTACTCGGTCCTAATTTTGCACCCCTTTAGGAGTGATTTCTTCTTCTTCTTCTTCTTCTTCTTCTTCTTCTTCTTCTTCTTTTTCAGAGTTGTTTCAGGTACTTAAATATAAAAACCTCCTCCTCAACAATTGTCTTCTCCACAATAATCATGACTATGAAATAATAATAGCTAAGAAAGACAATAAACTGCTTCTCTAGGCCTGGCAGTTTTAGATGTGATGTAGAGAGACTCGATGACTTTCTCTAAAATCCAAGTGTCTGGTTCTGTGTGGGCCTTTGAATGCATCAGGTCCGCATTCACGGCAAACACCATGCACAGGGGCTGCCCACCATCATCTCACCTTTTGCAGATACCCTTCTAAACCACTTGTGCCCACCCACTCTGTACACTGGATTGTGAGCCACTTCCTGGGAATCTTCCTGGTGGATTGGGTTCATACTTGTTTTGCCATGTATGGCTTAATTTGCCTTTTGGACCTCATACTTAGGCTCATTTTTCTAGTTCCAGCGTTGACTCAAGTCAAATGCTCGGGTCAAATGCTTTCTCTAGCTTTGCTGACTGTGGCTTCACGGGTCGGCTCAGTCTCCTTTCCAGGGCCCTCAGCTCAGGAAAAGCTCCCATGTGTAGGCTCCTCCTAGCTCACCCTGGCTCTGGTGTTGGGCCTAAGAACAGGACAAGTTAGTGATGAAGATCGTGATACAGGCATATCTGAGAACAGTTTTTATTTCTTATACAACTTTTAAATCTCTTGTTGACTACAAACTGGACATCAGTGTATTTGTCTGTAGATTCTTTGTATCCTCCTTGATGATAGCATATTACAATGGCAAAGATACAGATTTTGGAATTAGATGAATTGGACTTGATTCCCTGCTTTGTGTGTACTGATTTCATATTGAGGACAAGACATTAAACCCCTATGAACTTCATTTTTTTTTAAAGATTTTATTTATTCATGAGAGACACTCAGAGAGAGGTAGAGATACAGGCAGAGGGAGGAGGCTGCCCTTGGGGAACCTGAGGTGGAACTCGATCCCAGGACCCTGGTATCATGACCTGAGCCAAAGGCAGATGCTCAACCACTGAGCCACCCAGGTGCCCCTGAACCTCAATTTAAAAATGAGAAAAAAAAAAAAAGGTGCCTGGCTAGCTTAGTCGGTAGAACATGTGACTCTTGATCTTGGGGTTGTGAGTTTGAGCCCCACGTTGGGCATAATGATTACTTTAAAAAAAGAAAGAGTAAAAGAATACTTAGGTTTTAGCTGGTTGTGGTGAAAAAATTTAACCATATATGTAAAATGTCTGATACTGGATATGCATATCAGTAAATAGGAATTTCTTCCCATGATTTATCTGAATAATATATGAAGTTAAATTATAAAAAAAAGTAAAGTAGATGTAGCATGTCTTTTAGTTATTTATTTTATTATTTTAACTATCTTATTGTTATTTATTTTATGACTCTACTAGGAATTTTGTAACCGGTTCTTTCATTATACAGAAATTAATGCCTACTGATAATAAAGTTAGAAAAATACGTGGAGGGGTGCCTGAGTGGCTCAGTGAGTTAAGTGTCTGAGAGTTGGTTTCCATTCAGGTCGTGATCTTGGGGTCATGGGATCAAGCCCCACATCAGGCTGCACACGGGCCCAGACAAGTCTGCTTGGGATGCTCTCTCTGTCTCTCTCTCTCCCCCTCCCTTTGCCCCTCCCTACTGCTCTTTCTATCTAAATTAATAAATGAAATCTTCAAAAAAAGAAAAGAAAAATAACACGGAATTTCATGATACTAGCCTCTAAGATTATCTATTTCACATGTCCATTTGTTATTGTAAAGGAAAAAATATTTTCCCACTTCATTCTCGCTACGCGACTTGGCAAGGGAGAAAGCAGTCCTGTGGCCAGCCGAGCGTGGTCAGAAAGCGTCAGAGATCCTATGTACTCAAGGTAAAAGGAAGAGGGTCTTCACATTGTCCAAAGTTCTTTGCCTGCTCTTACGCAAACTCAAGAGCATCGAAAGGATAGAATAGCACTGAGAAAGTTTGCCTGGAGTTATCTTCTTCTAGGCCCTCAGCTGGAGGGCTGAAACATCTACTTAAAAAAATAAAAATAGGGGCACCTGGATGGCTCAGTGGTTGAGCATCTGCCTTTGGCTCAAGGCGTGATCCCAGGGTCCTGGGATGGAATCCCCCATCGGGCTCCCCGCGGGTAGCCTGCTTCTCCCTCTGCCCGTGTCTGTCTCTCTCTGTGTCTCTCACAAATAAATAAATAAAATTTAAAAAATATATAAAAATAAAAAAAAGTAAGACTATGTATGTAGGACAGACATTGCTTCACTCTCCTGCCTGCACATTTGGGAGTGGGGTTGTGCCAGCAGGCCCTGGCATGATCTACTGTGTATGTGACTTTTCTGCCCTATGCCCTGGAAAGGAGGGTGTCAGGGGAGGACTGGGCTGTGGACACAGGGAGCATATTGTCCCAGTGGTTCCCACTAAGTGCAAACCAGGCTTCTTTCTCTCTCTGCAACTAACTTTGCTACACACACACACACACATACACACACACACACACAGTCTGCTCCTATTAGGTTTTTCCTTGGCCATCGTAGAGCTGTAAGTATGAATCCTGTGGCATTTTTCCGGGTCGAGGGCAGCTGGCTTACCTGTTGTTCTTGGCACATAGCTAGCACCCTTCTAGACAAGAGGGACAGAACAAAACTGCATGTTCACAGAAAAATCTTGGCCTTTCAAAACAAGAAGGAAAAATTAAACTTCATTCTTTTAAACCTTAATGTCTCTATCTAGTAAGTATTTAGAATTTCAGTTTAGAGGAATCAGTATGATCCCAAAGTATAGTATAACCTACCAAATCTAGAATTTATATAGGATATTGGAAAATTATTTACAATAGTTTGTCATGGTCCTTGGGTAAAGATGATCTCTATCGAAGTTCTGCTTCTGCTAGGGCGGGTTCTTGGGTAGTTGAGGGAAATATTTAGGATTGGGAGAAGTATGCTTGTAAATGGCATTTGAAATCACTTTGAACTTTGATTTGGGGCAAAGTAATGTGTTTTATGATATCAAAGCAAAGCACCATCACTTGGAAATGTTTAATCATTGCTTCATTTAGGGTTTCTAAATAGTAATTTGTTTGACAGAGGAAGGCGATCTATCATTGATGTATCTTTCCCAATTCCCCCAGAACGGTGCCTATTAGATAATAAATATTTGTTGTTGTTTTTTGTGGAATCTCCCATGCATTAAGAAGCTTTAAAGGGAAATAAAGCCATCTCCTCTTTCTCTCTTGTAATGGCTTGAGATAAAGATGAGGATAGAGGAGGGTAGCAGGCAGGGACCATGGACACATTGACCCACACACCTCCTTTTTATCAAGTTGAGTACACTTAACGTTATTTAACGCAACCTGTCTTATTCCAGTTTTACACGTGGCCTACAATCAATGAAGGGGCATGCGCAGAATTCTGTATGTATATTTGTCTTTCTCTTTAAACGACTCTGATGAATCTTTTCATGGTTGATTTTTAAGTAAATATATTAAAGTTTAATAAGAGGCTTTTCCTGAAAAAGGAAAGAAATCACAAGGAGGAAATGGATCGGACTAGTACAAGTATGGTTTGTTTATAAAGGCAAGTGTCAAGTTGATCTCTTCACCTGCTAATACCACACAATCTCTAAATTAGGAAAACAGAGAGGACAAGGAATTGTGTTTTGTTTCTCCTTTAAGTAAATGAACAGGCTCCATCAGCCAATGGGCTAGGTGATTTTCCTGCCAGCAGTTTCATTTTCATGTAGAAGAGTAACTGGTTGCTCAAAGGTCTTGAGGTGAAAAGTGTGAGCCCTATTTACGATGCTTTCTTTCTCCAGGACCCTTCCCTCTCTGTTCTTCCCTCTGCTTCGGGCCCTATTTCGGGCCTTCACCTCTTCTTACCTTACTTTTGGTGCTCTCTGTGCAGAGGAAAAACTGTCTTTCAAAGACAGCCTTGCCCACAGCCTTCAACAGGCTTAGCTTTTAAATAGTAAGCTATAATGCAAAGATTGGAAATTTCTACTATATGAAAACCGCCCAGAGGAAACAGAACATTTACCTGAACTATCGTAAGGAAGGCCAGTTCAATAGTATTGCTGTATGCCTAGTGCCTAGCATGGAGCTGGATGCCTGAGAGGTGCAGAAAAATGTCTGTGGAATGAATGAATGCATGCATGCATGAATACTGTATAAAAAAAGCCAGGCGTAAGACAACAGATGCCATTTGTTCCACATGGCAAGTCAGAGTCGAAAGGTATAAATGTAGGTGCAAAAATCACCTGTGGTCATAAACAGGATCCTGATATTATTTTCAAATTCAGAGGATAAGATTTTATTTCCAAAATGAAATACCAAAATCATTTACCAGGCAATAGAGATATAACAGTCCCTCAGTCACTCACTTGCAAAGGAAATTTTCAATACAAATAAAGTCATACATATTTATACTAGGGTAATTCAAAATAACTTCCTCACATAAGCACTGCTACGTTCAAATAAAATCTTGCCAACACTTCTGAGTACATTGCTTTAAGAAAAAAAAAAAGCTCCCTGTAGCGTCCGAACTATTTAAAAATCTTGCCAGCTTCTTCAACATACATCAGTTATCTCTCTTTAAATCACTGACAAGAATTTAAAAACTGCTTCATCAGAACAACTGTTACCCTTTCTCATACTCTAGTTAGAACCTGATCTTCTAAAAAGGACCATATTTACAGCTTCTTTTGAAATTTTAAAACCATTTGGCTGATATGTTTTTGCTACATTTTCTTTTCCTGATTTAATTACTGGGGACATTTGCATGAAAACAGGAGGACAGAGACATAAGATTTTTGTCTTATGAGTTCATCTGTTTCTGATGCTTATTCCCCACCTGAGATCAGTATTTGTTTTGTTATAATTGGGAAGCCAGGAGCTAGATTGGAAATGAAGTTGTTGGAGGTAAAATAAAGTTCAGAAATAAGGACGCAGAAGGCTGAGGGATTGGTGGATGGTATGATAATGAATTTTCTTTCGGGTTACTTATTTACAAGTAGTCATCATGCCAGCGACACACGGTGTGTTATTGAAAAGGTTAGGAAGCTGCGGAACTCTACAGAACTGGGTTGGTGCTTCTCTAAGAAAACCACACTGAGGCAGTCACTACTCTGTTGTAGGCGTTGACAGGCATCAGAGAAAACAGTGGAGGAGCCTGGCTGGATCATACAGGAGCTCTAGAGATGGCCAGCCGACGTGGGGAAGGAGATAAAGCCAAATGCCCCACTAATTCTGACCACCTTGCAAATGCTTTTCGCAGGAGAATCAGAGCAGGGTATCAGGATGAAGTCTGAGCATCCTCACCTGGATTTTCTGGGTAATATAGAAATGTACACAGTCAAAGTTGAAGTCCTAATCTTCTAACTTTCCACATCCTTCCGTCTTCTGCAGCTTGCTAACAGGCACAGCTGTCCATCCAGTCATCCAAGCCCAAAAATTCTGGGGGTGACTTGTGACTCCTCTCTTTTTACACAAGGCCATCCTTAATCGCTCAGAAAATGCTAACGATCTTACCTCAACAAGTTCCTCAAATGTGCTCAGATTCCCCAAATCCCCCCACACTTCTATCCCTGCCCTATTTCAGGTACTCAGCCTCTCTTTCCTAGAAGGCCATGCCCACCTCCCAGCTGGCTTTCCTATTTCCCGTCTTTCCTCCCTCGTATCTATTCTTCACACCATCCCCAGAGTGAGCGAGTGATCTGGAACATGTATTTGACTGTGTCCCTGCTGAGCCTAAAAGCCGTTAGCAGTTCCCCATGACATCATGGTGCATCATTGGTGCTTCTCAAACGCACCCAACCCCGAAGATGGAACCCTGAAGATGGCTTTTTTAAAATTTATGACTATCATCTAAAAATGATAGTCCATTTCAACCTTTGCTTCTCTATCATAGTTTTGGGAAAAATTGAAAATCCAAGAAGGCGGGCCAAGTTAATTGTGCCCGTCCCCAGGGTCTGAATCCTGTGGGCAGGCATAGTGTCAGTGCCGTAAAACACGGGTTCTTTAGTCCCGCACGTGAGGCCTTCTTAGATGGAACATGTTCCCTTCTTCACTTTCCTCTCCTGCCAGTCTTCAGATGGCACATTACATTTTTGTACTGTTGTTTGTATTTTCCCCTAAACAAATCATATCATTTCCAATGTTAGAGACTTCGCCTGTGCTATTTACTGGGAATATTCTCTCCTGTCCCTTCCTTTGGCTGACGTCTGTGTTCATTCTTTAACTCAGCTCACATGTCAATTCCCTCTGGGATCCTGAGGCTGAGTCTTCCGTGTCCTCATAGCACTTAGCACTCTGCACTGCTGCCCTTATATGTCTACTTTCAACCAGGGTAAAGCTTCTGTGAGGCCAGCGACACTGTCATATTTATCTTTATATCCTATTATGGGCTGAATGCTGTATCTCCCAAAATTCTTTGAAGAATTTTGAAGAAACTTGAATTCAAATTTCTTCAAAATTGAAGGCCCAATTCCCGATGTGATGGCATATGGAGGTAGGGCATTTGGGAGGTAATTAGGTTGAGATGAGGTCTTTAGGGTGGGGTGCCCACAGTGAGATCAGTGCCCTTGTAAGAAGAACTTGCTCTTCTCATGCACATGTACCAGGAAAGGGTACATGAGCACAGAGCAAAAGTGGCATCTGCAAGCCAGGGAACCAGTTCTCCCCAGGAAGTGAATCCCCTGACACCTCGATCTTAGAATTCCCAGCTCTCAGAACTGTAAGAACCAAATGCCTATTGTTTTTTTTTTTTTTTAAGATTTTATTTATTTATTCATGAGACACACACACACACACACACACACACACACAGAGGCAGAGGGAGAAGCAGGCTCCCTGCAGGGAACTGAATGCCGGGACTTGATCCTGGGACTCCAGGATCACACCCTGGGCCGATGCAGGTACCAAACTGCTGAGCCACAGGAAGCCCCCCGAATGCCTATCCTTTAAGCCACCCAGTTGATGGTGTTTTGTTGTAGTGGTCTGAGCTAAGACACAGCCTCAATTCCTAGTAAGTATCTGGCACATGGTGGACACTTAAAAATACATTTTGAAGTGAATATGAATATCATGGTCCGAGCTAATTTTCACCTCTGGACCAAGAACTCCAAGTCCATGCACATTCCACAGACACTGCATTTAGCCACAGGAGCACTATAACCTCCCTGCGCTTCATATTAATAGGGGACCCAAAAGTTGGAAAGGTCTCGTTGTAGTTTTGAATAACTTATATTTAGTTTAGACATGCATTTGCAAAAGTATTCACATAAAAATAACTTTCACATGTAAAACATTTTCAAATTTCAAAGCTTTTACATATGTATTATCTTCACTTGATCCTTACAATAAACTTTCAAGGTTGGCAGATATTATTATGCCCAATTTAGAAAAACAGGAAATTAAGATTTTGATGGAGTAAGACAAAATAATCAAACCCATTTTGGAAGTCCCAAGTATGTTTCAGATATGGAAGCGTCTTTGTGAAACTGGCAAAGAGCAAATTTTAGTATTCTTATGTGACAGATGAGGAAATAGGGTGTTGAAAGGACTGGCTCAGGATCACCGGGGGCCACTGTCAAAGTTGAATTGAACTCTGTCCTGTGACTCAGATTAGTCCTGATACCTTTATGTGTACTTATTAGAAAGGGAGCCTTGGTTTTAGGAGAGCAACCTGAAGAAAGTTCCTCTTGGTTTGTCATGTCTTTAGTACATAAAGACACCAAATCAGAACAAGAGAGTAGTTTGGGAGCAAAATTGGAAGATTATTTTGGTTTATTTGAGATGGTGGAGTAGGGACAGCAGGGATCATATAGAGACTGAACATTTATTTATTAATTAAATTTTTTCCCCAAAGATTTTATTTATTTATTCATGAGAGATCCAGAGAGAGAGGCAGAGACACAGGCAGAGGGAGAAGCAGGCTCCATGCAGGGAGCCCGACATGGGACTCGATCCTGGGTCTCCAGGATGACACCCTGGGCTGAAGGCGGTGCTAAGCCACTGGGCCACCCAGGCTGTCCAAGAGACTGAACATTTAAAAATAATTTCTTCCCTTTGTCATAAAGTCATAAGATACTTAGCTTTAAGTAAACATAATGAGACCATCTCTGTAAATCTTACCGGTAATTTTCTAGAATTTGTTTCTGATTAATGTGAAGCCCAAGGAAAGGTATATTTATTATGGTTCTGTTGTTGAATGAAAATGCTACTACTGTCAGTAAAGGGACTGTCTTTTATTTCTGTTGACTTAAAATTTTATAAAGCAAATTTGGCAGATACTCTTCTGAAGGGGAAAAAATTTCACATAAGTTAGGATGGTAGATAAAAACATTACTTATTGGTGCTTTGAGTTACTCTTAAGAGGTCAGTAATATAAAAAAATAAAAATAAAATAAAGAGGTCAGTAATACAAAATAAATTCTGCATATGCTATGAAGCAACAACTGAATGCAAAGATATTTATGACCTTCCTCCTACCTACCCCTAGAAATTGGTTAAAAGGCTTTTCAAAGTATGTCCTATGTGTAAATATATTAAAGTTCAAATGTGTGGGCTAGTGCATCAGGAGTATCGGCCAATTAAAAAATTCGGATATGTGACCGGGCACTTAATTTCCTAAACTAATGAATTGCTTGCCAGTTACACACATGTATCACCTAGTTATTCATTCAGCAAACGCTTACCAGTTGCCTACTACGTGTTGGGCTCCAAGCTGAGAATAAGGGTCCAACAATGATCAAGACAGACCTGATCTTTGCAGGCTGGCAGGGAAGACAGACCGTGCGTGATGAATGCTGTTGGGAGTATAGACAGCAGGCTCATCCAGCCAAATGATAGCTACAAAATAAAGTGAAGGCAAGAGTAGATCTTCCTAATGCACGAAAGGTCAGGTCTTTGAAATCCATTAACCACCACTGAAATTAGTTTAAATCACCTGTGACATGTTATAACCCTTCCAGGCTGGGCTAAAGGCATGTTGGGACCTCAGAGCAGGCGGAGAGGGAGAGAGGAGAAAGCCTAGTGTCACAGCTTCAGGGAGGGAGGCCAATGTGCCAATGACAATAGCCAGAGGGCTTTGATGCACCAAGCTCAGGAGAGGCTGACCTCAATACCCAGGGCTCATTCTGGTGGGCGGTAGCTCTTTTTGCCAAGTATGAGGCAGTATCTCTGACTTTCTGGGGGTTCTGTTTCAGTTGAAATAGGACCCCAGTCAGCTGCTGGGTCTCATGGATAGGCTCTCATCACTGACAGGAGGATCCTGGCAAGGGCCAGACAGATTATCACGGGAGGAGCCTCAAACTGGGGTTCGGGCCAGGGCACTTGTTCCAGGAGAGAAGCAAAGAATGGAATGGACGCCAAAGCAGGTACAATGAGTAATCAGAAGGGATTGGGTGTTGGGGGGCGCTGCTCCTTCTGTAGCTTTAGGGTGTCTTGATGCTTCCTAGCTGTCAGGCTGGGTCTCTGTTTCTTCAGTGACCTCTTCCTGCCACCACAGCTCCTCTCTCTCTCATCTCTTTGTAATCCAATGCTATCTGTGATGCCCAAATACCGAATAAGGTCACTGTGTGCACCAAGAACAATTCATAGCTTTTGAGTGTGGATGTGGCTTTCATTGGGATGATATTATTTTCAGTGTCAGTTCATTAGAATATGGGTAGTGCTTGGGTTTTTCCTGTGAAAGGTATGATGCTTGAGATTTAAACAAATATAAACAACTTCAGAATTTTGGTTTGTTTATTGACTCTGATGGTCATAATTTTTTTTCTTTTGACCTATTGACTCTGATGGTTATAATTTTTTTCTTTTGACCTAGAACAACCACCACAACAAAAAAAAAATGATAGCAAAACTCCAAAGAAGTCTTTACTTAGTGAATGCATGAATACCTTTCCCCTGGGCATCTTTCCTCCTCACTTGTGGGAACTACATAGCACATCTGTGTATGTTGTTCCCATGTAATGGATTAGGTCTTTAGAAGTGAACGCAATGGATATAAGCTCACCATTTGTTTGTGTTTTTGCTCAACTTTATTTTTTTAAAAAATCACATTAAAGATGGTACTTTATTTTCTGCTTGAATATAAGTTCACTCTTAAGTCTACATTCCTGTGTGTGTGTGTGCATGTGTGTATAAATAGATACATATTTATAAATATGAATGTAAATATAAAAGGCAGAGCTACACATCCGAGGCCTTAACTCGACCACTTACTCCTTGGGCAAGTGATTCTCATTGGGCCTTAATTTCTATGTCTAAAAACATAAGATAATAGCACCAACCTAATGAGGACCATGATTGAGAGCAAATGCGACAGAGAGGATCCACGTGTGTGTTGCTTGTATAGTGCCAATGCAGGTGTTTGGTATTTATATTCAGATGCAGGTTATGCTCACATCATATGAATTAAAATATGAATGCGTTCAAAAGCTCAACCAGTTCCTGAGGCAAGAAATGTGAAATGGCAATGACTAACAGGGTCAGTGAAACTCTTGGCTCCCAACCAATCCTGTACAAAATCTTTCCTAACCACATATTTTAAAAGATGAGGAAAGATAAAGGAATGAAGAGAACTGCCCTTTTTCTGTAACCCTTAAAACCTTTTTTTTTTCTTCCCAAGAAACTGAGCTATGGAAGCTTGAGGCCTAACCCAGTATTGAAGGTGGTCGTTCAAAGAACTGTTTAGAATGTTGTGTTTATGAAAGTGAGGTGCCATGAATATGTACTTGTATCAGACAGAGGTGGACATGATCAGAACAAGCTTGTTCACAGAGCCCTTCTCTCTCCTTGGCCATGAGTCACAAAAATCTGACATCTGGACATGAAATGCTTCCTTGAACAAAAGTTGAAACGTGTGTGTGTGTGTGTTCAATATGTAAAGGAAGAATGAAATTGAGACACCAAACTCTTTCATTGACTCAAGTTAGGGGCCAGATTGTAATGATGCAGCTGTCCAGATGTGAGACACTAATGAGAACATAAGGAATTCCTGGATAGAAAAGGGATGGTTGGCCCAATGGCCTGTCTCCTTCAAGTTTGTTGCAACACACCTCTCTGTGTTGTCAGCATATCTTCCAACCCCTTTGCCTACATAAACATGTCCAGCTGTCTCTTAAACTCATTTTTACTTTATGTTTCACTCAATGGACTTATTTGGTAATTTGCAGTGTTTTCCATATGCTAGTAGATCTTTGGATGAAGTAGTCCTACATTATCACTACTTCATAATTAATCACATGAAGTATTTCACTAACAAAATATAGCAGAAATCATTAGAAACTTGAAAGGAATCAAATACACCTACAATGATTTTAGAAACAACTATTATTTTGCTAATCTACATTTTCATCTTTCTTAAAGATGTGAAGATTTAAGTGGGGAGTGACTAAAGTGGATAAATATAAAAACTTTATTTCATTGTATTAGTTTTCTTAAAAACTTCTTAGCAAGAAGAAAATTCTAAGCTTAAGTGATATAATAAAGACAAGGATCTGATGTTTTATTTTGGTTGGGTTAAAGCCATATTCCAGAGACTATTTGCTTCCTTATTCATATTAATATTTCAGGCTAACATAAATTTGAGTTGAATTATTTAAAAAATAGAATCAGTTCTCTGAATCAGAATAGAAATAATTTTACATTAAAACTCTTTTTGCAATATTTTCCAGATTACGGGGGACCAGTGGACTTGGGGTGAATTCTTAGGTTGACCGTGGGTCCTTCTGATTGGAAAATACACCTGAAAATTTCCGTTAAGATTTGACAGGAGCTAGGGACGCCTGGGTGGCTCAGCGGTTGAGCGTTTGTCTTCAGTTCAGGGCGTGACCCCGGGGTCCCGGGATCGAGTCCCACATCGGGCTCCTGCATGGAGCCTGCTTCTCCCTCTGCCTGTGTCTCTACCTGTCTCTCTCTGCATCTCTCATGAATAGATAAAATCTTTAAAAAGAAAATATTTGACAGAAGCTCATTGAAGTAGAAGTAACTAAAGGGTATGGAGGAAAATTAACAAATAATTGGTATATCGTTCAGCTGAACATTTTGCATTTTCATTTTTGAATGCCATTATTTAAAAATTATTTCAGTGTAATGTGTGTTGATTTGATGTGTATGTCACGTTGAATCATATGATTATACGCCAGCTTCAGTCTTTTATTGACAAACACTTCAGGTGCCCAACGTGTCGAGGCACACCTGGCGTTTCCTACTTTTACCGGAACGTCCTGCTTCCTGTGAAATACCTTAGCTCCTGGCAAACAGGTACTTCCCAAACACATATGGAAAAAAAAAATCTGCTGCTAAGATTTGCTTGGCTTTTTGTCTGCATACTCTTCAGACTCGAGGAACTCAAAAAGCAAAGTGTTACATCAGCATGAAGGATTTTACTCTCTTGTTCTAACAGCCTATGTTAGGGTGTCAGCGCCTTGGTGACTAGGGTGAAAGATGATCCATGTGACTTTTTTTCTTTTAAGTTGTTTCTAAGCTCAGATGCAAGATGTTTTATTTAAAGAGAGAGTGAGCTGGGAAATGTTTAGAAACCAAACCTACTTTCTTCCAAAGTTTTCTCCCCCCCAAGTCCCTTGCTCTCTAGGCACACTGTAAGAGACATCCTAAATCTGGTCCCTTGAATGACCTCCAAATTCTCTGAAGCCTAAGCTAGGTCTTATTGTCCCGATTAGGGTAGGAAAAATTTATCTACGTTGAGAGATTTTAATCTTACGTGCTCACAACTAGAGGGATTCTCTACGTATTTTGCTACTTTTTAAAATTTGTGACTCCTGAACTTTCGCAAGGGGGAGGTCTTAATAAAGAGCATGGCTGAATCCACTTCTTAATGATTTTTAGCTTCAATGAAACCGTTTATAGGATTCCTCTTCCTAACAACGGCTCTGCCAAGCATTGTATAAAATAGCATTCTTCATGGTTAGGTGATCCCATGGAAGGTGACCAAAAGATTTTAAACACAGAGGAACGGAACCAGCCTACTCAATCAGAATTTGTGTTTTTCATATGCGTATCTCCGTGGTTGCACCTTGTTGGGTGCACATGCGCGTGTGTGCATGAGTGTGTAAACACGTAGCATTTAGCTACAGAACGTGTCACAAATTTCTTTCCTGGTCACCATGCTGCATGACTGATCCATTTCATGTGTTTAGTATGGTTCATTGCCCACTGGTCTTATTATTTAACAATTTGCATTAAATTGAATTTTCTATTTACAGGTGTAAATGGAAATTTTGGCTTCTGAGAATTTATTATTTACTGGCTAGAATGTTCTTGGTTGAATTAGCTCTGCCAATATTGGATTGTGTATACCTGGAATAAAGTTTGGGATATTTAATTAGAATATCATCGTAAAAGAACTTGTTATTTTTATGGTTAAGCTTGAGCTACTGAGGCCAGATCAGTATCATTAGTTTAGGAGACATTTACCATAATTCTCTAGAGGTTTTTAAAAAACCATGTGTATTTCTTGATGGATCAGAGGAAGTTAAATTAGTGGTAATGTGTATAAATTACTCAAAAGTTCAAAAAGCTTGAAACCTTTATCATCTAATATAGCATTTTGTTGATAACTGGAAATTTCTCATTTTAAACTCTTGGCTTCCCACAGATTCAAGGAGCTTATACTTATTGACTGCATACTGTTTTCCAGGCCCTGACTACATGCCTTACCTATTTTGTTTCATTAAATTCTCAAAGGTTCTTATGAGGTGAGCGTTATGTTTGTAACCATTTTGCAGGAACTGAATGCTCTAGAAAGATGGCAAGCTTGCCTGCACATGTGGCCAGTGAATGGCAGAGTCACTCCGAGGTCTGCTCTCTAGGCCGCTGCTGCTGCAGTTGTGCAACTCTTCTAAGTCCATAGTGATCTCCATCTCTCCTCGTTCTCTGGGCCCTTCTCCCATGTCCCGGCTCCCACTCGACTCTCAGTGTCACAGATGATGCTAACACAGTTCCCTGTCTTGGGCTTTGGACACGTGGTTCCATTCTTACCTTCTCTGCCTGACACACTCTTTGTTTTCAGCTCCAGCGCTGGAATGGTCACCAACAGTCACTATCACTATTGGATCTAGCAGGAGCGTGGCCAAATTCCTAGGACATTGCGTGCATGCGTGTGTGTGTTTTAAAATGTTTATTTTTAGCTTCTTTCTCTCTTTAAAACAGATTGAGATATAATTCACATACCTTATAAAATTGACCCATTTTGAGCCTACAATTCAATGGTTTTTAGGATAGTCACAGATACATGCAACCATCACCAGAGTTAATTTATTTTTTTGAAGATTTTATTTATTTATTATTTATTTATTTATTTATTTATTTATTTATTTATTTATTTATTTATTTATTTATTTATTTAACAGGGAGAGAGAGAGAGAGCACATGAGCAGGGAGGAGAGGCAGAGGCAGAAGGAGAAGCCGACTCCTCCGCTGAGCAGGGAGCCTGATGCAGGGCTCGATCCCAGGATCCCGGGATCATGACCTGAGCCGAAGGTAGATGAGCCACCCGGGTGTCCCCAGAGTCAATTTTAGAATATTTTTCGCTTCACAAAGAGAAGCATTATACCCTTTAGGTCTCCCCCTCTCCCCTCTCCCTCGGTGCTAATCAGCCACTAATCTTTCTGTTTTTAGGGATTTGCCCACTGCAGTCATTTTATATAAATGGAATCCCATAATGCATGGTCTTGTGTAACTGGCTTCTTTCACTTAACATAATGTCTCAAAGTTCATACATGTCGTAGCATGCACCAGTACTTCATTCCTTACTATGGCCAGATAGTACTCCATTACGTGGATATACCACCTTTTATTTTTCTACTTGGGTTGTTTCCATGGTTTGGTGATTGTGAATGGTGCCGCTATGAACTTTCATGTACTAACATCTGTTTGAATATCTTCTTTCAATTCCTTGGGGTATATACCCAGGAGTGAAATTTTTAGGTCTTAAGTCTATATTACGCTTTTTGCGGAACCTCTACACTGTGTTCCACAGCAGCTGTGGAATTTTATATTCCCCTGAGCAATGTGTAATGGTTCCAATTTCTCCACATCCTTGTAGAAATAATACTTGTTATTTTCTGTTGTTTTTCTTGCTGTTGTTCATTCTTTCTCTTTTTTCCTTCCTTCCTTCCTTCCTTCCTTCCTTCCTTCCTTCCTTCCTTCCTTGTTGTTGTTATTCTAGTGGGTATTAAGTGGCCCCACTGATTTTTAAGATCTTTTAAAGACTTTTCAAGAAAGCTTTATTCTTTTCTTTTTTGCACCCTCAAGACTGGTTTATAACTCCCTTAAATTATTTGTCATTATATCCTATAATCTACCCTCCTCTCTCTTTCTCTGCCTCCTTACCCCCTTCTTTTTTTATAGATTCTTTTTTTTAAATTTTTATTTATTTATGATAGTCCCACAGAGAGAGAGAGAGAGAGGCAGAGACACAGGCAGAGGGAGAAGCAGGCTCCATGCACTGGAGCCCGACGTGGGATTCGATCCCGGGTCTCCAGGATCGTGCCCTGGGCCAAAGGCAGGCGCCAAACCGCTGCGCCACCCAGGGAGCCCTCCTTACCCCCTTCTTAAAACCAGAAGGGACAGTCCTATTCCTTTTGTAACTCCAGGGTTCAGAACATGCTTGTGAATGACTTAATAAAGGAATGGAGGGAGTTGTGAGGACAAAGAGTGCTGGGAACTAGCATTTCCTTATGATCCCTCCATTGTGCCAACACTGTGTAGCACCAACATGTCTTATTTACTTTTCATAAGAATAGTAACAACATGTTATTTCACAGAAGAAGAAACAGAGACAATCTCTTGCCACCCAACCACTGATCATGGAGCTTGACTTCAGACCCCAGCCTCTCTGAATCCAAGGCATGACAACATGTCACAACAGATAAACACGTAATGAGGCCCATTACTACTTTTATTACTACTACTAGGACTACCTACATTTTTTGGATGCTTCCTGGTACCATACACCATGACAGGTAAATTTTGGACACCATCTAATCTAATCACTTTACGAATCTAGTGAGTCAGATGTTATTATTATTTCGGATAATGGAACAGTCACAGAGAAGCTAAGTAACTGCCCAAGAATAAACAGCTAGTAAGCCTTGAGCTCAGAACCAGGTCTGCTTAATTGCAAAGTATAGATCCTTCTATTAATAGAGGAGAAATGCATTAGAGATCTGAAAGTTTCACCTGGTTACCTGACAGTTGTGAGGTTAGGAAATCAGGCGACCAGACTGTGCAACAATTTTTTCCAAGTACTTTTGTTTTCTTAATTGCTTCCAGTCATGATTTTGGTGGTCTAGATATTTTACTATGTGTTATGAAAAAAGTACTCTGTGACCCTAACAGAATGTTCTGCTCACTGGCTTACCGTGTTTTAAAGCATCTTATCTATAATATATGTAAAATATACTACATCTGATCAAATTATTTTTTAGATAGTAGTAGTGAATTAACTACTCTTGCTTTTAACAATGTGAGCATTCATTCGATATTCATGCCACGTAGTCATTTTTCCTTTTACTGTGTAAACTCCACCTTAGAGCTCTATGAAATACCGGGAGGAGTATGGTAAACATGGACTCCTGTTTGCCATAAACAAGAAACATAATAACTAGATGATTTTTAAAATATAGTCTGATTTTATACTAATTTATATATTCTGATTTAAGAAGATCTATCCAGGATGCATACGAGGCTATTAAATATTGGGAAACCTCTGCATGGCCATATTTTGGGGCCAGGTGTAAGCGAAAAAGAAGAGACATCAGATGACTTTAAATAATTTTAATCAGAGCGTATTCTCATTCCTGATATCCTGTTTTGATGTTCCATTCATTCTTCTTGTGTCATGCTCTTCATGCCTTTTTCAAGGATTTTTTTTTTTTAAATAGAGGCCTGTGTTACCATTTGGCATATGTCTCCCTTGTTAGTGACATCTTGAAAATTAAAAAAAATAATACCTCCCTCACATGCATCCATTCAGGTTGGCTGCCTGTAACTGTACCATGCTTCAGAATGTGTCACCTTATTAAATTCTGCAAATTGTTCTGAACATTGTCTCTATAAATGTTTTGGAAGGGCTTTACTGTCAGGTCAGCTTTCTAAGGGCTAGAAATATGTCAAACCTGGCAGCCTTACCTTTATTTAAGAGCCAAAATACAAATAAGTAGATTACAAAGCAATCAATCAATACAGCATTGCAGGATGTTATGGTTGGCATTGACCTCGGAGTTCGGCACCCTCATTTTACAGATGAATAAGCTCATCCATAAGCTCTGCAGGAGATGGGGTTTTGCCGTGACTCAGTGACAGCTAGCAAGGTAACCCTGGATGTGCCGCTGTGCCTCAGTTTCCTCATGTGAAGGAGAGGGACTTTCCTTTTAATCCCTCAGGCATTTTCCCCACTTTCCAGTTTCTGGAACATGAAAACATATATCGTATTGATACATTTCTAGTCCTTAGAAGGTCTCTGACCACCCGTAGAATAACTCTTCCAGTCTTTTATGGGGTCTCCTTAGGCATTCTTTAAAAGTTGAATACACTGTCAATTTATAGTTATTGGGAAAAATCATAACTTTTATTCACTGTTGAAAGAATATAACGAACTAAGATCTTTCCCCTATACTGAGCATTTCTTCACTTCCCCCCCTTCCCTGGTTTGTTGTTACAGGGTTGCCGGGGGATATTAGGTTACTGACCTTTGTTTTTCTTTGGACAAGAAGCTATCACTAAAGTATTTTTGGGGGGGTCATGTAAGACACAATGACTCTCACATGCAAGTAATTAAATGGATGTAAGGCAAGGAAAAAGTGGCACATATTTGAATCGATTAATTTCCTTTCTGAAAACGTACGGAGCCTAATCGGAACGCTGTGTGCAAGTGTGCATGGGCTTTCTGAGAATATTTCCTCTCTCCTGCTACACTGAAGTCTCTGGGTGAGTTTCGTCCCCCTGCAAGGCTTGGGCAGGCAAGTTTGGCAAACAATCTAATCTGATATGATGCACGCTTTTCTACTCAACTGTAAAAATCTATTTCATTCAGATATCACCTGCTATTCTTATGGCAAGTCTTTGGAATAGAGATCCTAAATGTGTCAAAAATATGTAATGCATTTGTGATCGAAATAAATAGAGACGAGGGTGACTTCAACTTGCTTTCACATGTGCTGGCCAGCACTTGCAGAATTCAAAGTAGGTTATGTTAGCCTTCCCACTTCCAATGCCTCTGTGGACGTGGTGTTTATATATCCTAGATTTTCCAGGGCAACCCTGGGTTGTAAATATTCTGTCCATAAGTACAATCATACTTGTCAAGCTATGTGTCATGAGCTCTGGTTTGGAAAATATGGATGCCGTGTGTCCATCAGAGCCTGTTTTTCTGGCCTGATGCCTTGGCTGTTGCTTCACCATGCCCACTTCCCATTCTCACCAAAGGTTTATTTCTGGTTTAGTCCGCTTACTCTCCCTGCCTAGTGTCTAGGGGACAATGTGAACAGTAAACTAATGTGTGCTAATGGGCAAGCAGGAGAAAATCAGGGTCAGGAGGATCCACACATCCAGAATGTCCCGCCTGCTCCTGGGTAGCCTAAGTGGAACTTTGGAAATAGTGCCTTGACTCCATTTCTCTCTACGACAAAATCATCCTATGGGTGGTTGGCCAGGACAGGTTTCTTAAAGGATACAAGAGCCCCCATGTTTCACTGCAAAGATGACTTCCCCCCATCAGTACAGTTGGCTTGCTTTGCATATGTGTCCCAGATATGATTAAATCTCTAACAGTAGGAGAGGAATAAAAGGCCAGTGTGACAACTTTACTTCTCTGCCCACGATGATTTCTTCTGGTATGTGTACACTGCTCAAATGCTCTTTTTACCAAGTTGGAGAGCAAAATCATTTTATGACAATATTTGCCGAGACAGCAAGATAAATCTATGCCTCTCCATTGTTAAATCCCTGCCCCCCACTGAACCTTGACTTCAAAAAAATTATTCTTTAATGAGGAAGCTCAGTTTAACATTTGTAGAAAGATATTTAGAATTATTTGAAATATTTTGTAGATTTCAATTCATTGCCTGCCATCTTCCTTTTAGCCTAACCTTGTTATTTCTGTTTATTTTATGTGATTTTATTATGCAAACTTAGATTTCTACTAACTGTCCAACCAGCTTGCTTTTAAAATCTCTGTGTAACCACTTTTATTTGTATCACTTTTTTTTTTCTTGTCTGGGTTTAGTACTTAACTGTGATAAATCTCAACTGAATCTCTTTTAACTCTTTAAAAAATAACTTCTCATTCCTCTGTGTTAAGCAGTTTACCTTTTAGAAATTCAATCAGCATTCCTTTTGGCAGTTTGCATTCTCTTATAAAGCAGCATTAGTACCTTGACTGGGAGCATTTGCTGAACCAGATGCTTTCAATATCATCTATTATTTTTAATCATACATGGTTAAGTCTCAAGAACAATCTCTTGAGATTGTTGACTACTCAGGAAACCAGGATAGCAAGCAAACACTCGGTATCTTTAGAAACAGGAAACAAATTTTAGCTTCCTTACTATCCTAATCAATATCTGAGTGATTAAGCTGCCTTATTATCAAATTCAAGCTTTCCTTACAGTCTAGTACCAGTTTGTTTTTCCTGATCCTTTTGGTCCACATTCAGCTAATTCCATGCTAACACTGTAGAGTCACCTGGCCTCTTGTTAACTGTAATCTTTTAATAATTGTATTTGGCTGAGGGATCAGTATGTACCTGACATATTAACCTCTGAAACTGTAACAATAAATCCAAGGGATTGGTATTATTCCCATTTTACAGATGGGAGCATAAATTTTGAATGGGTAAATCATATTTTTCTGGCTCACAAACAGTAAGAATGAGGCTTCAATTCAAACCAAAGTCTGACTTAAAAACTTCCACTTCTAACCACTGTGCTACAGCACTTCCTGTTAATGAAGGATAAAGGTGTCTGTTATGTAAATCAGCATAGTCATTGACAGTGGACTTCCTTCTTTTATTCTGCAATATGCATCTAGGAAAGCATTTATTAGTCTTGTCTGGTTTTCCTTTTTATTTGAAAAACGCCCCAAAATGGATCATATATTCATAAAATCATCTAAAAGAAGGAGCAAACTACTTCCTCATCCCTCTAAAATCTTACAGTCCTTAGTATGTGTACTTTCAAAGTTCTCCTAGCATATTGAGACGTGATTCTATAGACATTTCCTTTTTTTTTAAAGATTTTATTTATTTATTCATGAGAGAGAGAGAGAGAGAGAGAGAGAGAGAAGCAGGCTCCATGAAGGGATCCCGATGGGACTCTAGGACTATGCCCTGGGCCAAAGGCAGATGCTGAGCCATCCAGGGATCCCCTCCTTATTGTTTTTTTTTTTTAATTTATTTATTCAGAGAGAGAGAGAGGCAGAGACACAGGCAGAGGGAGAAGCAGGCTCCTCACAGGGAGCCTGACGTGGGAATCGATCCCTGAACTGCAGGATGACTCCTTGAGCTGAAGGCAGATGTTCAACCACTGAGCCACCCAGACATCCCAATCTTATCATTTCTTGCATGCATAGGGAACATATAAAACTTTACTTCTCTGGACAAAGACTATTGAGTGTATGTGTGTGTGTGTGTGTATAATTTTTTTCCCTAAGGATTTTGAGAAGGTCTAAGCTGTGGGTGGGTGAGGCAAATGGTTTTAAAATATTGATTTTCATTTTTTCTTCCTGATATTTGTCCATTGTTAGACTGTTGGAAGAGAAGTTTAGTCAAACACTTAATATTTCACAGTATTTTTTCTCTAAGTGGATGGTTGGATATTCTTACAAATCCTTTCCTCTTTTAGATCAGAAACTTCTTTTTACAAATAGACATTTAACATAGACTTTTTCAGGCTTCCATCCTCTCTACTAAAAAATGGGGGGTATTTTCATATGGAACAGTGAGGGAGGCAGGATGGAAAGGTTGGAGGAGAGACAGCCATCACAGCAGAAATTACAGGAGCACGTCTTTGGCCCCTTTGAGTCAATCAGAGTTGGTCTTAGATAAACGTGCATAGAAGGCAGAGCTTGCCTCCAGCTTTTTGTTCGGAGAGCATTTTCCTTTCCTCCTGTGGGCTCCAACTGATGGCTATAAATCTCTTATATTTCTGCTTACATGCAAGGGCCTTCATTTTCATATCTGTTTTTTATTTTTGTAAGAAGATTTTTAAATTTTATTCATGAGAGACACACACAGAGAGAGGCAGAGACACAGGCAGAGGGAGAAGCAGGCTCCCTGTGGGAAGCTTGATGCAGAACTTGATCCCAGGACTGGGATCACGACCTGAGCCAAAGGCAGATGTTCAACCACTGAGCCACCCAGGAGCTCTTCATATACGCTTTTATCTGCTGGATGGTAAACCATGCAAGCCAGGGACCTTCTCTTCCCATCCCAATGCCTATTTAACGTTGAATACATGGGTATAAGACCAAAGCACGTGTGGGTGATTGAATAATGACAATGATTGCTGTTTGGGGCCCTAGCAAACAGCCCCAGGCAGGAATTTGCAGTAAAATATCAATATTAGCGCAAGAGGCAGAGCGTGCTACTGAACATAACACAGGTATGGAGTCATTTGTCTCGGAATCCCTCCACTTAGTACAACTGTGATCTTTTCTGAGTTCTGAGGTTTTGGCCTTCGCTGTCCCATCTGTAACATGGACATAATAACACTCATGGCCTGTGTTGTTGTCAAGATTCAGTGATAAGGGGCACTTGCATGGCTTTGTTGGTTGGGCGTCTGCCTTTGGCTCAGGTCATGATCTCAGGGTCCTGGGATGGAGCCCTGCATCAGGCTCCCACTTCTCCCTGTCCCTCTGCCCCTCCTCCCTGCTTGTGCTCTCTCTCTCTCTCTCACTCAAATAAATAAATAAAATCTTAAAAAAAAGATACAATGGTAAAATGACACAACATACTTGGCCCTGATCTTCAGAATATGTAGACTTTATTTATTTATTTCAATTAAAAAAGTATTTCCTTGTGGCAAAGTACACATCACATCAATATACCACCTTAACTATTCTCAAGTATGCATCTCAGTAGGGTTGAGTGTATTCATGTTGTTGTGCAACCAATCTATAGAGCTGTTTTCTTCTTGCAAAACTGAAACTCTGTACCCATTAAACTATAACTTCCTATTCTCTCCTACCCCCAGCCCTGGGAACCACTGCTTTCCTTTCTGTCTCTATGAATTTGATTACTCAAGGCACGTCACAAAGGAGAATCTGAGAGTTTTTGTCTTTTGGTAACTGGCCTATTTCACTCAGCATAGTATCTTCAAGATTCATTCATGTGGTAGCATGTATCAGAATTTCATTACTTTTTAAAGGCTGAATAATATTCCATTGTATTGTATAGGCCACATTTTGTTTATCATTCATTCATTCGTTGATCCTTGGGTTGCTCCCACCCTTTGACTGTTATGAATAATGCTGCTGTGTCATGGATGCCCAAATATCTCTTTGAGACCTGACTTCTAGTCCTTTTGGGTGTATACCCAGAAGTAAAATTGCTGGACTATATGGTAATTCTATTTTTAATGTTTTGAGGAACTGACAGTGTTTTCTGTAGTGGCCGCACCATTTAACGTTCCCACCAACAGGGCATGAGGCTCCAATTTCTCCACATCCTTGCCAACACTGGTTGTTTTCTGTTTTTGATGGTATCTATCCTTATGGGTGTGAGCTAGTATCTCACCAACTTTTAAACCTTCAGACAAACTCTTATGTTTTACCTGCTAACTACTAGAAATAAAATGTCTATTATAAAACACATTAGGAATAACATGCAGGCAAAATTAAGGAGTACTGACCACAGAGCAAGATGTCCATATGCTTACTAGTCGGTCAGCCTTAAATAATCTGGATGTGAATCCATAATAGTTCTTACAACAGATTTTCTGTTCACTGAGCCCCTGTTTAGGGAAAAAAGCACGGTGAAATGAAATTTGACCTGACCTCTTATAAAGAGGATAGAGAAAGCATCTTCCTTTCCTTGGATAGTACTATTTTGATTCGTCCTGTTTTGCTTGTTGAAAAGGGCTTGTTATTCTCACTAAGGGACTAAAGAACTCTTAGACTTTGCTCTTATGTGTAGACCAATGAGGCAAAAACGTGAAAGATTTACAACTTCACTTCTAGTTTTATGTGCTGGGGATAAGGTATATATAGACCCTACCTTATGGAAGGAGTCTATTTTCTGCTACTGAATCAGGCCTGGGGCTTGTTGGTCGTTGCAGTGAGAGCGCTGGTGAGTAAATGTGGTCGCATTTTCGTGCACTGTAATGTGATTTTAAAACTTGTTCAAACAATCGATTCACTGTTGTCATCACATCTCTTCCGATTTTCAAGTGCAAACTTGACACCATTGTTCTTATTAACAATTAAAAAAAAGTTTTGCCCTTTAAGTTTCTATTATAAGAGACGTATTCTTGAAGTTACGGTTACATTAAAATTCTTACTACAAATGAAGCCAGCTAAAAATGTTTACCAACTTGAATTGAGCTCATCATGTTTTGTTTGCTGAATAGTGTTTTGTGATTTTACCAACATAAGAATGAGTCTCCAAACTATTTTTAAAAGTGGAGCTTTTACTCTAAAGAAGTGCTTGCCTCATTTTCTTCATGCTACTCCAAACAAGATGTTGTTTATTACTTTGAAACACTATATGTAAACCCCAGGAATATGTTAAATATGATTGAAGTCTTGGCTGTCTTTAACAAATTGAAGTTTCCAGAAATTTAGCTGTGTTTAAAAACCAAAGCCATGTTTTCAGGAAAGATTTCTATTTCCAAATATGTGGTTGCCCAAACCTTTTATATTTTCATGTCAAATTCAGCTGCCAAATAACACACACTGTACCTTAGCTATAATAGAAAAACACACATAGGCTTCGGATTTTAAAAAGCACTGCAAGAACTATGATCATATTTCTTGAACTTATGCTATTCCTATGCATGTAAGTGTGTTTTCGAGTAAGCTCTGTAAGGCGCCGGTCACTTATACTGGGACAAATTGACATGCACAGCACAAGATTGGCACCGTGTAACAGCTGATCTGGGAAAATACAGGAATTCCTAGCCAGACCAAAATATGAGGTCAAGGAAGTCGCTTTTATAATAATAGTGGTTATCTGTTTAATGTGTGATCTGGCAGTGATATGATGTTGACCATAGGCAATTATGCATATTTCTAAACCGGTTGTGTGCAAGCCCGGAGTAAGAGAAATCCCCCAGTTTGTGATAAAAGGATATTTATTGCCCTTTTATTTCCTTCATATGCTTTACTTAATCATTTATAGAAGACAAATTAATAGTGAGTACCGATTTCATTTTGTGTTTTATTCTGTAGTCATTCCTACACATTTGGGATACGTATTAATATGTCTCTTAATAGTTTTGGCACAAGTTCAGTGTCAACGAATGAATGATGTACACATTTTATAGTCTTCTTAAGGGATAATAATGTGGTTCAGTGACAGTGTGTCTTGATTTCTTTGGGGGCAGGGTACTCAGATATGAGTCATAGGGGATAGAGACCTATTAGGTTTTTTTTTTTTTTTCCTCAGCTAGGGCAACGAGGCACAGTTTTTTGTTTCATTATTGTGCATTTTTTTTGAATGGTATTATCAGGATTGTGTATAGATTAATGCCTGAGAAACTGGTTGATCACATGGGACTCTATTTTCCTTTATCCCTTCAATATGACTGAAAAGTTATAGTCTATATTTTCATATCAGTGACAATGTGATGACACAGCAAAGGAGTTATATTGGCTTGTTGCACACATCAAATGTAATCTCCTTTTCTTTGTGGAAAAATATGTTTATTTTGAACAAGAAGAAAGATATTTGAGTGTTTCAAGTATCAGGAAGCCTGTGTTGGAGAGGATAGTGATTGGCTGTTGTTTATCTACTCCATGGGTAGAACAAGGAGGAATGGGATTGAATTTTAGTAAAACAGGTTTAAATTAGCCACGCAGAAGCACTTACAGAAGACACGGCGATGGGTTGCAATTGTTGCCTTCTTTATTCCCAGGGACTCCGTCTGCTGTACTCACCAGGGCTCAGCATGGTGTCTGGCACAGGGAAGGTGCTCAACCGATATTAAATGAATAAAGAGAAAGAACAGATTAGGGACATGCTTATAAAAGGCATAGCATTTGTTCTCAATGTAAGGTATTAATTTTAGGGTTTAACGGTGCCATTGTTTTGGGAACATCTACAAGGAAATCAGAATTGTAAATATTGAAAAAAAAACCTTTCGAATTTTAAATGTAACAGTATGCCGTATTTACCTACATAGTTAACAATTTTCTGCAGACATTTTTCCTTTAAAGCAGCACATATAAATGATGTGGTGCTACTGCCCTGGGAACAGTGGGCTGAGAGGCTTCCGGCCCCAGCAGAGTTCAGAAGAAGAGGTGGGGAGCCTGGGCCGTTAGCCACAGGGTTGCCTTCAAGAAGCCTCCGAAGACTGGGTAGGAGCTGTCAAGAGGTGTATGTTGTGTCCATTTATTTCTGAAGGTTTTTCCACTGAGCACTTTTGGGTTTTTTAGTGTGGGTGAGAGGGAATGTGGTGAGTTATATACTATCCCTTCTGTGAAGCTGAACCTCAAAAAGAAGATTTTATTTGGAAGATGTAAAAACAAAACAAAAAGAGCTTCCAACAAGGAGCCAAGGGTAGCCACCAGACATTGAGGAGCTCTCCGTGCTCAGAGAAGGCATCCCATCCGCGTGTGGGCTGCTCGCCAGGGGACGGGCCAGTGCCAGAACATGACCAGAGAAGCCCAGACAGTATTGCACAGGGACCAGTCCCCGGCTTGGGTGTTTGTGGTTCAGTCCCTGAGGACTCCTGTGCCTGGTGTCTGGCGGGGATGATAATCTGGGGCTGTTGTGGGCAGGCCTATGTAGTTCCTTAAGAACTCAAGGCACTCCAGAGTCTCCCAAGTCTCACAGGCCTAGGAAAATATTCAAGGTCTCATCACACTTATGTCGGTCGCAGATGAGAAGTACAAAGTTCAGGTCGATAACTATGCAAAACGCAACATTATGGCGGCTTCATTCATTGTCAACAAGAGTATCATAAAAATGTCAAGGCGTTTGAAAATGGTTTTAAGTTAAACCTTTTCACTCTGCAAACATTCCCCTATATGCTTGAGGATCACCTGGAAATCACAGTTGGTCATAAGTTAGGCATATTCCTAGAAGCTTAATATTTCAGAAACAAAATTGTAAGAATCCTCTCCAAAATTTTACAATAAAATGATTGTACTTAATGTGGGACAAGGGCCCATTTTAATCTCTGAAGTCATTGGCTTTCAGAAGTAATGGTGCATAGGGTCTGCAGAGCATTTAAAGGGCCTCAAATCTGGGATTAGGTGGGAAAAAGTAAACAGATATATTAGATATATATATATATCTAATATATATTATAATATATAAATATATCTATATATTAGATATATTTTATTATTTATTTATTTATTTATTTGAGGTGAGGCATATTTTAAAAGAGAGAGAGAACATTACATTACCTAGCAATATTTCCTTATAAAGCATCCAATGAGTCCTTTCTTTTCTTTTTTCACTGAGGTATAGTTGGCATGCAATATTATATTAGCTTCGTGTATACAACACAATGATTCGACACTTGTATATATTATGAACTGATCACCCCAATAAGTGTAGTCACCATCTGTCACCATACAAGTTAATTCAATATTGCTGACTGCATTTCCCATGCTGTACATTACATCCCCATCACTTAACTTATTTTATAACCCAAAGTGTGTACCTCTTGACGCCCCCCACCATTACCCATTCTCCCCATCCACATGCCCTCAGGCAACCGCCACTCTGTTCTCTGTACCTGTGAGTCTGGACTTTGTTTTGTTGGTTTGTTTGTTTTTTAAATTCCACATATAAGTATCTGTCTTTCTCTGTGTGACTTATTTCACTTGATATAATGCTTTCAAAGTCTACCGTGTTGTCACAAGTGGCAAGATTTCATTCTCCTTTACAGCTGACTAGTACTCCATTGTGTATTTTTAGTGTGTCTTCTCATCCATCAATGGTTTCAGGTGATTTCTATATATTAACTATTGTAAATAATGCTGCAGTGAACATAAGGGTGAATATATCTTTTCAAATTAGTGTGTTTTCCCTCCTTCAGATAAATCCCCGGTAGTGGAATTGGTGAATCATATGGCAGCTTTATTTTTAATTTTTTGAGGAACCTCTATACTGTTTTCCATGGTGGCCACACCAATTTACATTCCCACCAACCGTGCACATGGGTTCCCTTTTTTCTGCATTCTCATCACTTCTTATTTCTTGTCTTTTTGATAGTAGCCATTCTGTTGGATAAAAAGAGATATCTCATTGTGGTTTTTGATTTGCATTTCCCTGATGATTAGTGATGTGGGACATCTAATTATGTGCTTATTAGTCATCTGTATATCTTCTTTGGAAAAATGTCTATTCAGATCTTCTGCCTATTTTTAAAATTGGATTGTTTGCTTTTGTTGTTGAGTTGTATGGGTTCTTTATATATTCTGAATATCAACTCGTTATCAGATATTGATTGGAAAATGTCTTCTCCCATTCGTAGGTTGCCTTCCATTTTGTTGATGGTTTCCTTAGCTATATAGAAGCTTTACCTTTCTTTCTTTCTTTCTTTCTTTCTTTCTTTTTCTTTTTCCTCTTTTTCTTTCTTTCTTTTTCTTTCTTTTTCCTCTTTTTCTTTCTTTCTTCCTCTTTTTCTTTCTTTCTTTCTTCCTTTTTCTTCCTCTCTTTCTTTCTCTCTCTTTTTCTTTCTTTCTTTCTTTTCTTTTCTTTCTTTTCTTTCTTTCTTTCTTTCTTTCTTTCTTTCTTTCTTTCTTTCTTTCTTTCTTTCTTTCTTCTTTCTTTCTCCTGTCTTTCTTTCTTCCTCTCTTTCTTTCTTTCTTTGAGAACAAATCTATACCTTTATTTACTTTTAAATAGTAATTAGAGTTTAAATCCTTAAGGGTTACAGCATCAAATGGATTGTGTGGCCAATGGCTTTAGCAGGATGGTTGCTTTGAAATTTAGCACAAACCATGTTGCTGCTTCTATGACCATGAATTACTTTTCCCCAGATTACCCTGTTTTTGTTTGCTTTGCCACCAGGAGTCACTGTGTTTTTCTTTGCTTTGTACGCGTAGGCACATTTCTTGCCTAGATGGAATTCATTTTCATCTCAGCATAAACTCCTTCAATTTTAAGAAAGACTGTGTGCTCCTTCTGGTTCTAGAGACCCACTTGTAGCCAGTGAAAATGACCTTGGACCACAGCCTTCCAAATATATCTGTCGTTTTAGGCATCTTGTTCCGAGCAGGCCCCCACAGGCTCCAAGATGGTGGAAAGAGCTATGCAGAAGCTTTTTAGTTTGATGTAGTCCCATTTATTTATTTTTGCTTTTGTTTCCCTTATCTCTGAGTCAGAGTCAAAAAGGACCAATATCAAAGGAGCTTTCTGCCTATGTTTTCTTCCAGGATTTTTATGTTTTCAGGTCAAGCATTAAAGTCATCTATTTTGTGTTAATTTTAATATATAGCATAAGAGAGTGGTTAGTCCAGTGTCATTCTTGTGCAAGAAGTTGTCCATTTTTTTCAGCACCATTAATTGGAAGAGACTATTTTTTATCCATTGTATATTTTTGATGCCTTTGCCATGAATTAGTTGACCATACATGCATGAGTTTATTTCTGGACTCTCTATTATGTGCCAGAGATCTGTGTGTCTGTTTTTATGCTAATATCATATTGTTTTGATTACTATAACTTTATAGTTATAGTAAATATAGTTACTATAGTTTGAAATCAAGGATTGTGATACTTCTGGCTCTGTTCTTCTTTTTCAAAACTGCCTTGGTTCTTTGGAGTCGTTTGAGGTTCCACACAAATTTTACAATTATTTGTTTTAGTTCTGTGAAAAATGCCTTTGGGGTTTTGATAGAAATTGCATTGGATCTGTAAATTGCTTTTGGTAATATGGATATTTTTACAATATTAATTCTTGTAATCCATGAGCATAGAATATCCTTCCACTTGTCTCTTCTTTAATTTCTTTCACTTATATCTTAGAGTTTCCAGTGTATAGGTCTTTCACTTCCTTGGTTAATTTTATTCCCAGATATTTTGGTCTTTTTGATGCAATTGTAGATGGAGCCATTTTCTTGATTTCTCTTATAGTTTATTATTAGTGTATAGAAGTACAATAGGTTTTTGTATATTAATTTTGTATTCTGCAACTTACTGAATTCATTTATTAGCTCTAACTACTTTTGGTGGAGTCCTTAGGATTATTTAAATATAGTACCATCTCATCCACAAATAGCAACAAATACTTCTTCTTTCCAGTTTGGATGCCTTTTATTTCTTTTTCTTGTCTAATTGCTGTGGCAGGACTTCTAATACTATGCTGAATAAAAGTGAGGATGGGGTACCTGGCTGGCTCAGTTGAAAGAGCATGCAACTCTTGATCTTGGGGTTGTGAGTTCAAGCCCCATGTTGGGTATAGAGATTACTTAAAAACAAAACCTTATTATTTTTTTTTTTAAAGGGAAGATAGTGGGCATCCCTGTTTTGTTTCTGATCTTAATCAAAAAGATTCCAGCTTTTACACCAATGAATATATCATTAATTGTGTTTGTCATATATGGCTTTTATCATGTTGACACATATCATACACATGCACAAACTTTGAGATTTTTTTTATCATAAATGGATGTTGAGTTTTGCCAAATGCTTTTTCTGCATCTAGTAAGATGATCATATAATTTTTATTTTTAATTTTAATATTTTATTGATTTATTTTTTTAAAGATTTTATTTATTCATGAAACACAGAGACAGAGGCAGAGACATAGGCAGAGGAAGAAGCAGGCTCCTCACAGGGAGCCCCATATGGGACTCGATCCCCCGAGTGGGATCACATGTTGAGCAGAAGGTGGACAGTCAACTGCTGAGCCACCCGGGAGCTCCTCGTTCATTTTTTAAATGTGGTGTGCCAATTTGATTGATTTGTGATGTTGAACCTTCCTTGTATCAATGGAATAAATCCCACTAAATCATGGTGTATAATCTTTTTAATGTATTGTTGAATTCAGTTTGCTAACATTTGAGGATTGTTGTAACATTTGCTAACATTGTTGAGGATTTTTGTATCTATGTTTAATATCCCAATACAAGGATATTGACCTGTAATTTTCTCCCCCCCCCCCCTTTTTTTGTGGTGTCCTTGTTTTGGTTTCAGCATACTGTTGGCTTCATAGAAAGTATTTGGAATGCATTCTTTCCTCTTCAGCTTTTTGGAGAAGTTTGAAAAAGAGAAGTATTAAATCTTCCTGAATGTTTGATAGAATTCACAAGTGAAGCATCTGGTCCAGACCTCTGTCTGTTAGAGGTTTTTAATGGGTATTCAATCTCTTTACTATTGTTTGGTCTATTCAGAATCTCTATTTCTTCATGAGTCAGTCTTGAAAGCTTGTATATTTCTATATTTGTATAGAATATACAAATATATTGTATATTTGTCCATGTCTTCTAGGTTGTCCAGTTTGTGGGCATGTAATTGTTCATAGTAGACTCTTAGAATCCTTTGTATGTCTATAGTATCATTTCTTGTTTCTCTTCTTTCATTTCTGATTTTATTTATTTGAGGCCTCTTTTTCTTGGTGAGTCTAGTGAAAGTCTGTCAATTTTATCTGTTTTTTCAAAAAACCAGTTCCTAGTTTCATTGATCTTTTCTATTTGTCTTTTTAGTCTCTATTTCATTTATTTCAGGTCTTATTTTCATGATTTCTTTCCTTTTACTAACTTTGAGTTTTGTTTGTTCCTTTTTTTTCTAATTCCTTTAGCTGTAAATATACCTTGTTTCTTTGAGATTTTTCTTGTTTCTTGAATTCGGTCTGTATTGCTATGAACTTCCCTCCTACATTCACTTTTGTTGTATCACATAGGTTTTGGTATGCTATATTTCTGCTTTTTCTTTCTTTCTTTTTTTTTTTTAAGATTTTATTTATCTATTCATGAGAGAGAGGGAGAGAGAGAGAGAGAGAGAGAGGCAGAGACACAGGCAGAGACAGAGGGAGCAGCAGGCTCCATGCAGGGAGCCCGACGTGGAACTTGATCCTGGGTCTCCAGGATCAGGCCCTGGGCCAAAGGTGGTGCTAAACCACTGAGCCAGCCAGGCTGCCCTATATTTCTGTTTTCATTTGTCTCTAGGTATTTTATGATTTCTCCTTTGATTTATTTGATGACCTGTTGGTTGTTCAGTAGCATGTTGTTTGGTTTTCAGATTTTGCTCTATTTCCAGTTTTCCTAGTTTCATGCCGTTGTGATTGGAAAAGATGCTTGATATGACTTGAGTCTTCTTGAGACTTGTTTTGTGGACTAATGTGATCTCTTCTCGAGAATGTTCCATCTGCTCTTCAGAAAAATTTGTATTCTGTTTTTGGATAGAATGTTCTATATATGTCTATGAATTAAGTCCATCTGGTCTAAGGTGTCATTTAAGGATGATGTTTTCTTATTGATTTTCTGTCTGGATTATCTATCCATTGATGTAAGTGGGGTGTTAAAGTCCCCCAGTCTTACTGTGTTGCTGTCAATTTCTCCTTTTAGACTTGTTAATCTTTGTTTCATATATTTTAGTGCTCCTATGTTGGGTACGTATATATACATTTATTTATTTTTATTTATTTTTTAAAGATTTATTTATTTACTTATTCATGAGAGACACAGAGAGAGGCAGAGACATAGGCAGAGGGAGAAGCAGGCTCCATGCAGGACTTAGTCCTGGAACTCTGGGATCATGTCCTGGGCTGAACAAAGGCAGACATTTAACTGCTGAGCTATCCAGGTGTCCCAGGTATATATATATTTATAAATGTTATATGTTCTTGCTGGATAGACCCCTTTATTATTATGCAATGTCTTCCTTTATCTTTTATTACAGTTTTTGTTTTAAAGACCATTTTATCTGATGTAAGTATAGCCACATGAGCTTTTTTTAAAATTTCAATTTGTTTGCAATATCTTTTTCCATCCCATCACTTTCAGTCTGTGTATCCTTCTGAAGTGAGTCCCTTGTAGGCAACGTATGGATACATCTTGCTTTTTATCCATTCAGCCACTGTATGTCTTTTGGTTGGAGAATTTAATCTGTTTACATTTAAAGTAATTATTGATAGGTGTGTATTTATTGCCATTTTGATAATTGTTTTCTGGCTATTTTTGTAGTTCCTCTCCATTCTTTTTCCTTCTATTTCCCTCTTCCATTGTGGTTTGATGGCTTTCTTGAGTATTATGTGTAGATATTTTTTCTTTCTCATTTTCATTTTTGTATTTACTATAAGTTTTTGCCTTGTGGTTACTGCAAAGTTCACATATAGCATTCTATTTACATAATAGCCTATATTAAATTAATTACAACTCAAATTTGAATACATTTCAAAAATGCATTTTTACCCCCATTTTGTTTTGATGTTACATTTACATCTTTTTATGTATCCCTTAACTAACTATTGTAGTTTTAGTTAATTTCACTACTTTTGTCTTTTGACCTTTTTTTTTTTTTTTTTTTTTTTTAAGATTCTATTTATTTGAGAAAGTGCAAGAGCCAGAAAGATCACAGAGGGTGAGGGAGAATCAGATTCCCTGCTGAGTGGAGAACCTGATTCGGGGCTGGATCTCAGGACCCTGAGA